>NC_057690.1:4305198-4309064 GCF_014466175.1 Vespula pensylvanica | reverse complement strand
TGGCAATGAATGGTTCATTCATGTCACGAATCTGCACAAGTACACATCGTAATACTCGCAGTATACACTCTCCGCATGTAATAGACAAGAGTTAATGTAAGTATAAAATTATATCACTCATTCTTTCAATATTCTATACGATTTTTGTTTTAAAATTACATGGAGTAGTGGGGATGCTCTCGCACTCGTGACGTCTATATAATCGGACCGACTGGCAATGAATGGTTCATTCATTCCACTAATTTCTACGAGTACACATCGTGGTTCTCGAAGTGCGCACTCTCCCCAATAGAGAAGTGTTTACGTAAGTACAAAATTATATCACTCATTCTTTCAACATTCAATAAGATTTCTTTTGTTTTAGAATTAATTGGTGTCCCACCCATGACTAAATTGTAAAATATCAATGGGCAAATGGCAGCATATTACAACGTTCTATTTAATATTTCAGGATGGAATGCTTAGGAGAAGTCCAAGTGTGTGTTCCTTCGGGCAGGTTACTGTCTCCATACCCTTTTCCTTTTCGTTTACACTTTTATTCCTTTTCTGCTTCAGATTCCTTTCTGCTTAGATCATCGTGGATGCTACGCTGCGCGCGACCATAACAATATCGGACCTTTGACTGGCTCTGAGAATTATTGGCTTAGTTATATTTTATACTTCCACGAATGGACTTAGAAATTTTCACAGGATGCCATTCGTGCAAGTATTAACGAACAGTTTATTCAAATGGGCAATAGTTTATTTGATTTTAGATTTAAATTCGAAGTGGGGATAATTTTCTTCGTGAGTCGACAACAATATCGGGTCTTTGACAGATCTTTATAGTTCCTAGTTCAGTTGTGCTTTAGCCTTCGACGAGTGAACTTAGAAAATTTCGCGGTTGCCACTCGTGTAAGTACTAACGAACAGTTAATTCAAATATACAACAGTTTATTTTATTTTAGACTTAAATGTGAAGTGGGGATAGTCGGCTTCGAATGGCGACAACAAAGTCGGGGCTTGAAACAACATTTATAGTTTCTAGTTCAGTTGTGCTTTGGACTTCGACGAGTGAACTTAGAAAATTTCGCAGAATGCCATCCAAACGAAGAGTTTACGTAAGTATATTTTTTATCACTAATTTTCGAAATTATATACTATTTCTTTTGTTTTAGACTTCGATTGCGCTCTTTCGAGGACTTTGATAATCTATCTCCACGAATGGACTTAGAAATTTCTGCACTTTCTGGAGACTTTGACATCTATTTCCACGAGTGGATTTAGAAATTTTCGCAGAATGCTATTCGAGATAATATTAATGAAAACTTAAAGTAAGTATATTTCTCTATCACATATTTGTTGAATGATTTATACAACCTTTTATTATAACAGTGATACCGATTATTTTGTTTCTGTTTTTATGTTTCAGGACATCGTCGCAGTTGCGCGCATTGAAATAATGTAATCGAGTATTAACATCGCTAAAATAAATTTATCGCGTAGTAGAAGCAGTGTTTGTTCGTTCGCGTTTCGCGATTTAAACCATAAGTGTTCTTGAATAGACTGCGCGCAATGCAGTCCTTAGAGTCAGTGTTTGTTCGCGTAGTATTTTGATTTTTTAACAGTCGCACAGACTGTATTTATAATATATAGTAGAGTTTCGCGAAATAAATTCAGTGATCGTTCGTTAATAAATAACTACCGCGAATTAGAGTCAGTGCATCACTGAAGAGGATCTCAACCAACTTCGACGTCGACCTACCTCATTTTCAACCAACTACAAATCATCCACCCTCAATTTCGACCTAAGTCGCGGTTCAGTGTTTTGGAGCCGTCGCAGAACTTCTTAAGTAGTAAGTTAATTTTTAAGTCCCTCCGATCACTCAATCATGTCGAGGACGAAAGGTCCGAATCGGCACGGGTGATTGGTTGTAATTAATTAGTAGAAGAGCAATGAGTGACCACGAGTAAATTTCTTCGGAGATTTACTCGTGAATGGTTCGTTATTTCTTTGATTTATTTATTAGATCAGGATAGAGTCTTCTTACTTAAACGCGTTAATTATAATGATTTGAAATTTTGAATATTTAAATGCATTTTTAAATAATTTTCTCTCGCGAAAATAGTAAAGTATCGCGATATTCGCAAATTTTAATAATGAATAAGCAAGAAGACATTCGCGATGGATAGCCTCTGGATTACAAGCGATATTGTATTATTTATTTTCTATTAATTCGAATAATTGCTTGTAAGAAGGAGCGTCCAATTATTTTTCATTACATTTTTAATGAAAGATTAGTCATTTTTATTAATAAAAGAGAATATCTCAATAGAGTCATTGCTTTTGTAAGAATAAAGTAGAGTCATTGCTTCTGAAAGAATAAAGTAGAGTAGAATCGTTGATAAAAGACAAAGAGACTTGTAGAATCATAACACGTAGAACATAGAATAACTTAATCAATTTTTAGCTTAGGATTTTCAGCAATTAATATATTAATTCTCGTTTCTCTTCTGATGCTTTCTCGATTTTTCGTTTCAGGTTTGGTTTAGAGTTGCGTTAGATGTATTAGTTTACTTCCACGTCTTAGAATAAGGGTCGGTTTTAGTTTTTGACGTAGGTAGTGACGATAGTTATTAAATGTGTTCTATAGTTGTGGTTAGGGCACGAAGCAAAGAAGAGGCTATATGCCGAAGAGGCCCCCACAAATTGTGGCTCAAGAGGGCAACTATTAGACTATTGAGTTATTTTCGAAGGTTCAACAGAACACTTCGAGAATGGCTCTTAATCATATTTTCATTATACCATGTTGTCACTCAAAATGCTCTTATATAATGATAATATAATTTTCAGAAACTGAGAAGTCGTAACATTCCGTCTCCCATCTCACATTGCCACGCGTCCGCGAATAAAATTTTTACGTATTTTATACATTTTTATTATTAAAGTCAAGTAATAAATTTTTCACGTTTTTCCTACTAAAGTTCAATTAAATCCGTAATTTTAGTTTTATAAAATCAAGTTTTGTATTAAAAAAATAATTTCGAAACGTATAAATTATGGCAATTGTGAGGATCACTGAAAGTATACACGGGGATGAGATAAGAACATTTAAATACATAGCATATTCTCCACTCACTTTTACAGGAAGGATACCTAACAGGATTCCAGTTTCACCCAGCGCATAGTTGCACACTTTAGATTAAACAATTATTTTAAATAGTTGATTAAATTGTTGATTAACTCCTCTATCTTCTCTCGGGTGGGACCCTTGGGAGGGGCCCTTGGGTGTGGGCCTTTGTGCGGGCTGCCATCTCGGCATCTTTTAGTGCTCTTTTTCTCTTTTTCTTTTCTTCTCCTTTTTGCTTTTTCTTCTTCTGTTCTGTTCTCTTCTCTTCTATTTTCTTCTCTTCTCCTTTAACTCTTTTTCTGTTTCAGGTTAAATGATCGAAAGATGCATCATCGAGGGACCGATCATCCTGAAGTTTATTTACTGAATTATTATACATTTTTATTAATTATATACATTTATATTAACTATAAATATTTATTAATCCTATATATTTCTATTAATTATATGCACTTATATTAATTTATGTATTTCTGTTAATTACGTATATTTCTATTTATTATATTACTCTTTTCTCCTTTTTTTCTTTTTTTCTTCCAGATTAGATCATCGAGGGATCTACCATGTTGAAATTTTTTTTAAGGAAAAGTTATTGAATATTACAGGAAAATAGCTTTTTGCATATAATTTTGCATATTATTTTTGCATATAATTACCTTTTTTTCTGTTTCAAGTTAGGTGATCGCTGGACCTATCATCGTAGGATTTTTACACGGAAGTTAAAGGAACCTCTCTGCATATAATCTTTATTATATG
>NC_057690.1:4290138-4305098 GCF_014466175.1 Vespula pensylvanica | reverse complement strand
CTTACACTTTCCGTATATTCGGCAATAAATATGCAATCATTTCAATTCATTGAACGGCACAGCTATGTAATAATTGAAATAATTATTCGAGATTATCATAGTTTCTCTCGGGTGGGTCCCTTGGGATGGGCCCTTGGGCGTGGGCTTCTGTGCGGGTCTCCTTCTTTCAGTACCAAAAATTCAGCTCGATTTCCGTACTCTGATTTCGATTGAATTCATTTTCTCTTTTCTTTTCTTTTCTATGTCCATCTTTTCATTTCACTTTCATTTCGTTTTCACAGGTGCATGTGTTCATTATAACTTCCGGATATGGTTCCTGTCTATTCTTCCGAGTTTTATTGTTTTCACGTGCGCGCATGTTCCGGTTTTCTTTTCCTCTTTCTCTTCTTCTTGTCCTCTTCTTCGCGGTTTTGGATATATCGGCGAGGTTCCGATATATCGTCGAAAGATTCGCTTCATAATCGATTGCTAGACGCGAATACGGGTAGGATAGGAAGAACACTTACACCTGTGTCGGCGGGCACAGGCGTAGTGTTCTCGGGCGCGATTAAAAGTCCTGCGGTAATGGACTTCGTTTGATTGCTAAACCGAATAATGACCAGTCGTGTGTCGGTTCGTGTGCTGCCGAGTGGTATGGTTTTGCTATCCGTAAGCGTGGACTGACCCTCCTCCTGTTAGCCACCTGAATTCTCGGTTGGTGCGTGGACGTCGCGAACGCGAATTTAGAATAGAGTCACCGTAATTCTAACACTCACGGGAGTGTTCGGGCGCGATTAAAAGTCCTACCGGGGACTTCGTTTTATAGAACGCCGATAATTTGATCACGCCGGTCACGCGAATTTTAGAATAGAGTCCCCGTTAGCCCGTGGGTCCCCAAATGCAGCTACCTCCACGCGGTGGGACCTGGGTCGGTAGTACTTGCGAAATATCGAAATCTATGTCAATTATATTTAACATCTGTAACTAAATTATACATTTAATTATAAAACGCAAGTATTACCGGGCGAATGGCTGCATATTTCTATATTTTTACAATATCTCTCGTCTGTCTAAGTTCAGTTAAATGTTAAATTGATTACATTTTAAATTGTTTGTTATATTTCCACTGATAAATAATTTGAATAAATCAATATTCTTAGTTTTTTAAGAAAACACATAGAAAACTTTTCTGTTCCTCTTATATTCGCTGTCATTTCTATTTATTCTTATCTACCTTTATTAATTATTATTTATAAGGTGCCCTCGGTAGTAGTTTCTTCGGAAATTTACTCGTGTATGGTTTCTGTTTTTTTTTATTTATATCTTAGATCAGGATAAAGTCTTCTTGTTCAAACGTGTTAATTATAATTATTTAAAATATTAAATATTTTATTGTGTTTTTTAATATTGTCTCTCGCGAAAATAAGAATCGATATTTACGAGATCTAATAAAAAATGAGCAAGAAGACATTTACGATATATAGTTTCTGAATTATAAGTGAAATTGTATAATTTCTTTTCTAATAGTTAGTATAATCGCTTGTAAGTTGTAGCATCCAATGATTTTTCATGACATTTTTAAATAAATATTAACCAATTTTATTGATATTCGAAAAGTCTGTATAGAGTCACTGCTTTTAAAAGAACAAAGTAGCGTAGAGTCATTGGTTTTGAAAAAATAATGTAGAGTAGAGGCATTGAAAAGATAAAGAGACTTATAGAATTACAACAAAAAGAATAAGTTAATCAATTTTTAGCTTAGTATTTTCAGCTATTAATATACTAATTTTAGTTTCTCTTTCGATGCTTTCTGGATTTTTCGTTTCAGCTTGAATGGTTATAAAGTTGCGTTAGTTTTATTAGTTTTCTTCCACGCTTTAGAATAAAGGGCGGTTTTAATTTTTTGTGATGAACGATAATTATCAGATATTCTATAGTAGTGATTAGAGTACGAAGCAAGGAATTGGCTATATGCCGAAGACACCAGCACAAATTGTGGTTCAAGAGGGTAACTATTAGATTATTGAGTTATTTTCGAAGATTCAACAGAACCCTTCGAGAATGGCTCTTATTCATATTTTAATTCTATCATATTATCACTCAAAATGCTCTTATGCTAATGAGTATAATGCAGATTTCAGGAATTGAGACGATGTAACATTCCGTCTTCCCTCCCACATTATCACGCGTACGCAAATATTACATGTTTTATATTTTAATATTTATAATTTTATAATACAATTTTTTGAAAATAAATATTTTTTTAAAAGATTTAGCATAAATACATTATTAATACATAAATAAATACAACATATCAATACAACTAATAAAATTTATTATTTAAGAATCTTTTATGTCTTATTAATTTCTTAAATCAGTATTATTACATCTCAGTCATTTGCACAATTTTAAATAATATTAACAGTAATAAATAAATTAAAAATAATAGTAACATTAACATTTCGTAACTGAAGTTACTTATTGACAATGTTTAATGTTTTTAAAAAACGAAATTAAATAAAATACCACAATATATAAATGCTCAGTAAAAATTACATTTCATAATTCATGAAATATTTTTGATCCTTTCTGTTTCTATACAAAAGTTTGTTTAAATTTATTCTACTTGTAAAATTAATATTTTCTTAAGAATACAAAGAAGTAATATAATTATTGCTTTAAACATATTTTGCTATTATAAATAGAGAGTAATTTCATTGTAATCAATATTTGTTTAACTTACATATTTATGTTATGAATATAAATTATATTTCTATAAAAAGTGCTTAGTCACTTAAACGCAAGATTCAAATATTAAAATGTTTATATACTGCATAATATAGTAATATATATATTACATACTATCTACTTGCACAAGTATTCTCACTGTAAATATTTATAATAAATATTTTTACCATGTAATATTTATTTCACTTAAAACTTCGATAAACATGATCTTTGCAAAGCTAGGAATATATGGACATGATTATATTATATAGACTCCAAAGCCATAGCATATAATGTTGTAAAAAAATGACACAGTCAACATGATATTTGCAAAACACATATATACAATTCAAACCTTGTATATACTAGTTGTTAATATCAACTAATCACTCTCTAATCACAATTAGTATATAAGTTTGTAAATGTACAACCATAAATATAAATTATAAAATACTAGACCTAATGACATTTTATTATACTGTTGATATCTAATAGTTGCAAATAGTACAACAGAAAAGAACTGTAAAGATTATACAAAATGAAGTATAAAGTTAAAATTAAACATCAACTAATATCCAAGAATACAATGGTCGTAGCTGATGATTTAATACTCTGTATTCAAGATTGCTAATACCATCGGTATCATATCTTCTAGCAGCATTTTCTAAATTTGCAAACCTCGCATTACTAGGAGATTCTTTCTTATGAATCATCATATAGTACTTTGCTACATCAGGCCCAAACCGTGTAATCTATTAAAAACATCAATTTAATTATATTATTATTTTGATTGGCACAGTAAAAATGATTTTATAGTAACTTACTTGAAGTCCTCTTGATTGTAGACGGCTATAAAAATCATCATCTTCTCCACCCCACCCATAAAAAACATTAGAAAAGCCATTAACCCTTTCAAATTGCTTACGAGTCAATGCTATTGCTCCTCCAAATAAACCAGTATAAGGTAAATTATACCGGAACGTATTTACACTGGAACTCATATGTCTTGGCATTTTAGTGCAAGCATAGATATTGTTAAGATTCTGTGGTATCAAATCTATATCTTGAAATATGAAACAATGAAAATCATTGATTTTAGTTGCCTCCGCATATCCGACATTAAACAATTTGGCACGATTAAATTCTCGCATAGGGCTTTGCTCTATTACAAATATTCTATAATTAAGATTCTGTGCCTGTAAGAAAGGATGTATGTAATTCATAAAGATGGTAAGCTGCCTTTGTCGATTGCGATATGGTAAAATAATAGCAACGTTGAAAAGAGGATAACAATTCAATGGTTTCCATTGTCCTCCAGGAAGGATTCCCAAACGACGAGCTATGGCAACTGGATCTTCTTGAATATAATACCTTGGATATAGTAACTGAGAAGATCGTTCATTACTTATTGGAATGGTACAAGAGTTATCTCTTGGTGGATATGATCTTTCCATTTCATGATTAATATCTTCAGTTTTTATGAATGTATAATGCGAAGCGAATCTCGCCGGATGTAAACAATAACACAAAATTAAAATTGTAGTTACAATATAAAATAGGCCACGTGCGTAGTTGGAGAGAAACGCAACGAACAATTTAAAAATGTTTATAAAAATTCTCATTTTAACCTCACTTTCAAATGTCAATCAGAACAGTCACTTACGGCTTCCTCTAAAATCGACACTACTTTTACAAAATTTTAATAGTATGTATTCTCTTATAAAAAACTTCGATGCGAAGGCTTCTAATTAATTATTTTTGCGATAACTGAAAACTTAATTTTAATGAATCAAACATAGGGTGCAGACGACAGTAACAGATACGCAAAATGCGCATGCGTATAGTTTACATTTAAATTATGAAGGGCTACATATGTAAGATAATATACCTACCGAGATAATATATGTAATAAGATAATATATAAGATAATAATGTGAAATAATAGATTTTTTTCATATAGAAATTGTTTTTTTTTATATAAAATATAATATAAAATATAAAAGAAGAATAGACATAATTTAATATTTTTATAATCATTTATTTAAAATTAAATCCGTTTATTTTTCGAACAAATCTTATGACTTGAATACTCTAAAAACATTATATGTATCCACATAAATAAACTTTCATATTTTAACAATTTTTGTTTGTACGATAAGAAATCTTTATATTACATTAATATATACATTCGTCAATGAACTGATATTGCACGTGCCATTTCATTTGATTTAGATTCAATTTTAGGAATATTTAAATTATGAAATACGTCCAGCGTATCTCGCACGAACTGGTCCATCATTGCTTTTTTATGCTTTGGTGTTGGTGCTAATCTTAACTTCTCTTCACCTTTTGGAACTGTAGGATAATTTATAGCTTGAACATAATGTCCTTTCTCTCGTATTAGCATATCAGCTATTTGAGTACATAATAACGGGTCACCTATCTGTAAAATAAAAATTAAATAATCTTAGAAAAACATCTATATGTGTTATATGACAGAGTATATTAATGAAATTACTTTTAATGGAATAATATGAGAAGGAGAAGGTTCTAATGGAAGTCCAGCAGCAGTAAGAATAGATTTCATATAAGCCACATTTCTTTGATGACTAGCTCTTAAAGATCTTCCTTCATCCGATGCCAAAATTTCAACAGATGTTAAAGCTCCATATAGAACAGTTGGTGGCAAAGAAGTTGTGAAAATAAATCCTGCTGCATAGCTTCTAATCATATCGATAAGTTTGGAAGAACCAACAATATAGCCACCTACATTACCAAAAGCCTTTCCGAGAGTACCAGATATAATATCCATTTTATCAAGAACCCAATCTCTTTCTCCAATGCCAGCACCAGAATATCCATATAAGCCCACTGCATGAACTTCGTCCACGAATGTTAAAGCACCATATTTATGTGCAACGTTACATAATTGTTCCAAAGGACAAATGTCACCTGTCATTGAATGTACTGTTTCAAATGCTACAATTTTTGGTATACTTCTATCTACTTTGGATAGAAGCTCTTCCAGATGCTTAACATCATTGTGTCTAAAAATGTGTTTAGGCACACCACTATTACGTATACCATGTATCATAGAAGCATGATTACCAGCATCAGAAAATATATGACAATTTGGTAAAAGCTTAGCCAATGTGTATAATGTTGAATCATTAGCTACAAAACATGAAGTAAACAATAATCCAGCTTGTTTTCGATGCAGAGCAGCGAGTCTTTTCTCCAGCATTTCATGACCCATAGAATTTCCAGATATATTGCGAGTACCACCTGCACCTGCACCAAATTTATCCAAGGCCTCTCGAACAGAATTAATAACATTAGGATGACGAGACATGCCCAAATAATCATTAGAACACCACACAGTGATAGGTTTCTCTCCCCAGGAATACTCTACTGCAGCTGGGAATTGCTCAGCTAAACGATTGACTTTTTTAAAGACTCTGTACGAATGATCCTTTTTTTTTTTTATAATTTGTTCATGGAAAAACTGTTGATAGGGAAAGTGAATTTCCTCTTTAGTTTTCTCTTTAGCAATAAAATCAATAACATCCTCCTCCATTGTCAGGCTAGCTTCTTTTATTGCATCTGGTTCTTTAGAAAGAAACGGACAATGATTTTCTATAGGTTCAGGTGGAATTTGTGCTTCAGTCGTATCTTCTACCAATGTACTAGACAAGCGAGACATTACTGGGCAATGTTGACGATAATTCATTAATACAGATGTCCCATAGTTACGTACATAATTGGCAGATAAACGAGTTAAAAATGGGCAGGGCATATTTCTTGTTTGTGCTGAAACAAATCAACTTTCATACAATCCATAAAACCAGAAAATTTGTATATAACTATATAAATTTATGAAGACAATAATTGTTACTATGAACTAAGTTAAAAAAAATTATTTCATACGTGCGTGTCACCGACGCGGTAACGATACATTATTATGTCACTGGATATACTGATAAGTTTCAATATTTCCGTCAGATTAAAAATATTCAAACGTACATAACAAAGCACGATTATGTCATCAGATATGTTAATAAGATTTCGTCATATTGAAAATATCCATATGTGCGATAGCGAAACTAATGAAAAATTTTTTTATGGAAAGGTTTTTTACGGATTGTGATTAAATAGATACGAGGATAACTGGAAGGGAATAAGAGAAAGTTATAGGATGTAATGACGCAACATATATATATTTTGATATAAAAGTAGTCATTATTCTTACCTTTTGCGGTATTTACGATGTGAATAGAACTTCTGTATCGAACGCACTTTCGTGTCAACTGAAATAAGATTCCAATAAGAAATGAATGTCGTTTAAATATGTCGATGAATTAGAATGAGAGCATGATTTGTGGCTGAAGGCCAAATGATTCGAAAGTAAAGGGGACACAAGAAACGAGTTTTGACAATCGTACACGAACAGCTGGTAGGTAACTGACTTGACTCATGTTCCTACTTCCGATAGACTGAAGTTGTTTTACTATCATGAATACAAACATCGAATTTTATTCAAAAAATGTACAGAAAATAATTCTTTATTTCCTTTCTCTAATTTTACTCGGGATCTCGTTAATTTTGAAATAATTCTTTATTTATTTGTACATTTGCCTCTTCTATATTATCTTTTGCGTTAAAAATCAATTAAAATGTATTTAACCTTTTTTGTTAAAGAATTTAACAATTAAGAGCTAATTAAGAATTTAATATTTTCCGCAAAGAGAAATGTTAAAGTATCTATGTTAAAGCTTATTCAAGATATATATTTGAAAAATTATTTAAAAAATCAAAATAATACTTAATATCAAAATGTACAAAAATACTTAAATAATCATAATAATAAATCCTTATTAAATACTTAAATATTTATATTAATCATTTATATTAGCATATACAGTCATACATCTTTTCTTATCGATCTTCGATTTCACGAGTAATCGTAGTTCTTGCTGATTATCGATAATCGTCTAATAATAATAATTGTTTGATATGGTTCTATTCTTTATATTTTAAATCCAACATATACACATACATCTCTATTCAAATTAAAATATTTATAAATATTCAGTTCTCAATTACAATTTTGCCTAAAAAATATAAAAAATATAAAAATGCTTACCACAGAATAAAGGAGAAAGAAGTTGCCGTTATTTGTCATATTGTGAAATATATATATATATATAAGCTTGTAAATTCGTGGAAACAAATTGATATTTTATTTCAATTTTTTTCCTTTTGATTTTCTTTTGCAAAAAAACACGACACTTCACAAATAAATAAATTCACAAGAACTGAAGTTTAAGAGACACAAACCATCTGGTGGCGTATTATGTTATGATTTTCCTCTTTTATGCGAACTCATTCTTATCGTTTAAATCGGGGATCTTATCCAATCGTCATTTATAATGACCTTTTCGTATTGGTGGTTAACGCGATTCACTTTATTATATATTCACAACTTCATTCCGTGCGTCATTGTCTGTTACGTGTACATAAGAAATACAAGTGATAAATTTGTATTAGCATTCTAATCGTTAAACAAAAAGCTGTTTTTCAAGGTTTTCTAGATACTTCTTTCTTTGTTTATAAAGAAACAAAATCTTAAAAATTTTTCAAAATATTCAATAAACTCATGAAATAATCGTAATATAATCATTGATATTTTTGCGTATTTCCGAAAAGTCCTTGACTGCGAATTTACGATTGAGTTTTATTCAAATTTATGTCTATCGTGACTCTTGATGCTCTTCTTCATGACCAATTATTAATATTATATGCGTCAATATTCTTATTTACAATTCGCTGATCAATTTGATAAAAAGTTTTATTTGAGCTTAATTGCGTGTGTCATGTTGTGAAGAAATTTAATATCGAAAAATTTGTTGAAGAAATTTTATGAAATATAATTCCCTGTAACTAGTTATAAATAAACTTCTTTCGATCTAGATAATTTCAATAAAGATAATTTTTAATACAATTGGTATTGCATGAAAAACACCGCATATACCAATATGTTATTATATTTAATTTATTTTTTAACTTTATTTTTCGAACTTTTGTTATTCGAATTAAAGTACTATTACTTCCTATACTTTTTTATTCTCTCTTGTTTATAATTATTTTATATAATTTAAAAATTTTTTGAATGTTCTCTGATATCAAGACAGTTTCAAGACTCTCTTACTATACATTGATAAAGTAGTTTTCTTTTTTACCACCAAAGAAATACCAACCGATAACATAATACTCTTCGTTATCTACAACTGAACCTTTTTATAAAAATTTTATTGATCGCATGAATACTATTTAGTCATTATCAATTTGTTTTCGTTATAAATTAACATAAATAATTCTAAGATAAACAAAATTGTTAATTAAATGTATTATCTTTTTATATAATTTCCAAACAGAAGAAATAAATCGTAACAGAAATAAATATTTACAAACGAGATACAGAATAATGTTCGAGAATAGGTATTGTCCATCCCATAAATGGTTAATTGGGGATTAGCACGTACAATTACAAAAAAGAAAGTATTAGATATTCTAGTCATAATTCACGCTTTCTTTATAAAAAATTGTACATTCGAAATATATCATAAAATGTGTTTCGTTTGTGAAGACCGACTTTGTTAAAGTTAAATAAAATAATTTAATTTTTATTGATATAAAATAAATAAACCTTAAGAATATATACAAATAATGTTTATATATAATATAAAACAAATGACTATAGAGTATTAGTGACTATAGAGATGTATAAGATTATAAAACAGATGCGAGACGACTATAAAACAAATGACTACAGAAACATTAAAAACAAAATTAAATTCTTTTGGATAATTTGATTATTTTGTTTGCTTCTTTTTATCTAATTTTGTTAGGAAGAAAGATGTACAAATATTATTAACAACGACAAACAAAATCAGGAACTGTAATAAATTTATCATAAAAAACTACTTAGAAAAACAACCCTAACATTGAAATTCGATACAGTACCTAATTCTGTTTGTCATCATCCACAATGATTGGTCATAAATGATGTTATATTAGCATTGTATTAGCAATATGTATACATATTATATAAAGCCAAAAGAGAAAAGTATGCGATTATACAGACATTGGTACATTCTACGAGATAAATACAAGAAAATGTTCAACATCAATAGTTATTGATGGTCCTTAGAAGGACCAGTTCAAGAGATTTAATGAAACATTTATTTAGAGCTCGTATACTTGGTTACAGCTTTAGTACCTTCACTAACAGCGTGTTTTGCTAGCTCACCAGGTAGCAACAAACGTACTGCAGTTTGAATCTCTCGAGAAGTAATTGTCGAACGTTTGTTGTAATGAGCTAATCTTGACGCTTCTGCTGCAATTCGTTCAAAAACATCATTGACAAAGCTGTTCATGATGCTCATAGCTTTACTGGAGATTCCAGTATCCGGATGTACTTGCTTGAGTACTTTATAAATGTAAATGGCGTAACTTTCCTTCCTCTTGCGCTTCTTTTTCTTATCAGCTTTATTAATATTCTTTTGAGCCTTGCCAGCTTTCTTCACGGCTTTTCCACTCGCTTTCGGAGGCATGATGAGCTAGATAATCTTTTACTGACGAAATTGGTTCACTTCCACTTCTATTTTCAAGATTAATATTCCGCGCAAGAATTCGACTTTTATTATATAATGTTCCGTGACTCCTTCTTTTGCCAATAGGAGCACTGTAGAAGCACAAAAATCTATCGATCGATTCTATTGGTTCGTTCCCAGCGCAAGGACCTGTATAAAGACGATAACGCTGCAACTTCTCGTTATTTCTCAAACAAAGGCTATAGCTTATTACGGTTTTATCAGTTTATATTTTCGGAAAGTTGCAATGTCTGGACGTGGAAAAGGCGGTAAAGTGAAGGTAAAAGCAAAGTCACGGTCAAATAGAGCAGGATTACAATTTCCAGTTGGCCGTATTCATCGGCTTTTAAGAAAGGGTAATTATGCCGAACGCATTGGAGCCGGAGCACCAGTTTATCTGGCAGCAGTAATGGAATATCTGGCTGCTGAAGTACTCGAGTTAGCCGGAAATGCTGCTCGTGATAATAAAAAAACTAGAATTATTCCGAGACATTTGCAACTTGCGATCCGAAATGACGAAGAATTAAATAAACTATTGTCTGGCGTAACTATTGCTCAGGGCGGTGTCCTACCGAATATACAAGCTGTTTTGCTTCCAAAAAAAACAGAGAGGAAAATATAATTAAAAATTTGCAAATAGAAAATGGTTCTTCTTAGGACCACCAGATTAGTTGTTCTTTAAGGTGTTATCTCTTTGTTATTATGTAATTAATATATCGATGTAAAAAACTGTTCTAAATATATACAAATGTCATTCTCTATACTTGAAAATAGTTCATCTTCCTTGTACATTCACAAAATTCTAAACAATGGTAGTAAGTTATTTATTATCCTAAATTAAGTACATTAAATAAAAATTGATTCATTATAATATCTGTTAATATATAAGTATGCAAGTTTTATATATCTAGGTTCATATCTCACAAAGAATATGCATAAAAATTGTCACGATATGTTGCAACGTTGTAATGAAAAAATGTGTAGCAGATGTAGTTAAGGATATGGCAACAACGTATGAAGCACATTGTCTATCTTAAGGCGCATTCCATGATATGCGAGTCGATATCTATCTTCATATTTACTTCTCGATCAAGATAAACTTAATTTTGAAAAATTCCTTTCCAAATTCATAATCATTTAAAATTTATATATTATGATTAATCGTGATTAGTAGAAATGTTATCATTGATGCATAAAAAACAAATTTTTTGTATGACAAAATCAGTTTACATTGAACAAATTAAACCGTTGCTTACTTCTTGTAAAGATAAATCTACATAATATATATTCGATGTTATCTACTATTTTAAATTAATAAGAAAATAAAATTAGTCGATCGAACTTAATCCATGAACGAACGAATCACAGGTAGCAGCATAATGACATAACTATAATTCATGATATCCCATACAATAAATTAATTATTTTACTATGATGGTTAATTCAAATGAATGGCAAATATTAACGAAAAGGAATTAATATCGATATAACATAAAATTAAATAATACAAAACCTATGGTTTTATATATTATTTTGAAAATTATTCTTATTTCACAAAAAAGATATTAAAAAGTATGTGTTGCGTTACCATATCACAGTGGCTCAAATTTGTTGGTCATGACGAGACGTCAGACGAAATATTTAAAAAAATGTTAAAAACAGTTAAGTTTTTGAATTGCACAATCAAGCACTACAATTATGTATAAAATAAAGAACTATTGGGGGATCTCTTGTTCAACCATTACCGTAAACTAATCCAATAGACACAATAGATATTTGTTTATTGATTGACCGATAAGTAGACAAATGCGCATGTCAATGAATTGGTTGAATAATTGAAAATGAGTATTATGATTCTTTTAATACTGTGAAGTGATTGAAATAAATATTCATTTCATTTATACAATTTTTTTTTATTTATAATCGTATTCCCGAGAATATAACATTACCATAATTTTTGCAGTTATCTCACATTAACAATTACTATTATTTTATTATATATTACATAAATATTTTAATTTCTCTTTATCATTATTGCATTATTTACAATTAATACATTATTTAATAAAATTACTAATATAATATACGAATAACTTTTCCCGCGCAAAAAGTTTAACCCCCTCTACTGATTCCCCCACTATCGAATCTTCGTCCAATCAATGATCAGTATAAGTATCCTACAGTATATATAAACAACGGGTTGTAACTGAAAAGTTATTGGTTTCTCAACTGTTGGTCGTGTAATTTACGGTTAATCTTGAAAAATGGCGCGTACTAAACAAACTGCGCGAAAATCGACTGGTGGAAAGGCTCCTCGGAAGCAATTGGCTACCAAGGCAGCTCGAAAAAGTGCGCCTGCAACTGGCGGAGTAAAGAAACCTCATCGTTATAGGCCTGGCACTGTTGCTCTTCGTGAAATTCGTCGTTATCAGAAAAGTACTGAATTACTTATCCGAAAATTACCGTTCCAACGTCTCGTACGTGAAATTGCTCAAGATTTCAAAACCGATTTACGTTTCCAAAGTTCAGCTGTGATGGCTCTTCAAGAAGCTAGTGAAGCATACTTGGTTGGATTATTCGAAGATACTAATCTCTGTGCCATTCACGCAAAACGTGTTACTATCATGCCCAAAGATATTCAATTAGCTCGACGAATTAGAGGAGAAAGAGCTTAATTTCATGAAGTTTCAAATACTGAAAATCGGCCCTTATCAGGGCCAACACTTTATTTACGATAGGCTTACTCCGATTCATAAATAAGATTTATCACCATATGTTGAAATTTAATTATTTTTCAGATTATATTTAAAAAAATATTGAGCTAATTTTTGAAAAATTAGCGACGAAGAAATTAAATGCAATGATCTTAATCTGTCTTGTTATATCTTGATCTTAATTACGTTATGATATAAGTCTCCTTTTAGCGTTCCTTATATTGGTAGAATTATTTCCTGTTCTTTGGCTTCATACAGTCTTTGATTTAATCAACAATTAGAATACTCTGATGAATTTGCTTAACTCCACCGATTTCTAAATCGATTAGAGAACTATTCAAAAATCAATCTTGAAAGTCGAAAAGAAAGAAAATTAAATTCTCTTATTTTTCTTCGATATATGAAGTACTCAATGCGAAAAACCGCTATCTTTCTGTTTCTTTCTTTCTCTTAGGAAAATTTTCGATGATAGAAATAAAATACGCTTCGTTTTCAATACAAGTGTATGCTAGGGAGAAATTTCTACCTAATAAAAAACATCGGGTATTTCCAAAGCTCGACCTTCGAGCACTCGACTGACTGGCGGGAAACTAATCATATTCGGTATCTGTAAAAAAGTACACCGGCGAGCAGCATTATTACGAATTTTTTCACTCGAACTACAAATTTTTCTGTAAGATTCTATACGAATAAAATATTAATCCTAAAATAAATTAATCTATTGATCATGCCTAGAATCTATATATATATATGTATATACTAGTGATATTTATGCACCATTTTCATGAAACAATGCTAATTTTAAAGGAATCATATCTTCTCGAATAGAAAATAAAAAAATCGAATAATCGTATCGTCTCTCATTTCAAATAACTGATTATTTTAAACGATATTTC
The DNA here is from genome assembly GCF_014466175.1 of Vespula pensylvanica. Classification (NCBI taxonomy): domain Eukaryota; kingdom Metazoa; phylum Arthropoda; class Insecta; order Hymenoptera; family Vespidae; genus Vespula; species Vespula pensylvanica. The sequence continues at coordinate 4,291,130 of NC_057690.1, read as the reverse complement.
TTTATACCTTGGCCAATAAAGGTCAGTTATCTGTAAATATAAAACATAAAATTCGAATATATCTGAAAAATATATTATCGTTTAGATCGAGATATTGATTCAATCGATAAAGTATATTTGTGTGGACAAATTTTTGAGGTCGCTTAAAATTGTAATATCGGATTATCTACATATCCGTTGAAATCGAAACGAAATGATTCCATAAGAATAACCAAATTTGGTGGCCCTAAAAAGGGCCGTTTTAGTTTGCAAACTTTTCATTACGCTTTCTTTTCAGTTTTCTTTGGAAGCAAAACTGCCTGTATGTTGGGTAGGACACCACCCTGAGCAATAGTCACTCCAGACAACAATTTATTTAATTCTTCGTCATTTCGAATCGCCAATTGTAAATGTCTCGGAATAATTCTTGTCTTTTTGTTATCACGAGCAGCATTTCCGGCCAACTCGAGAACTTCAGCAGCTAAATATTCCATCACTGCTGCCAGATAAACTGGCGCTCCGGCTCCAACACGTTCGGCATAATTACCTTTCCTCAAAAGCCGATGGATACGACCAACTGGAAATTGTAATCCTGCTCTGTTTGACCGTGACTTTGCCTTCCCTTTCACCTTACCGCCTTTCCCACGTCCAGACATTGTAACTTTTCGAAAATATAAACTGATAAAACCGTAACAAAGCTCTAACTTTTCTTTAAGAAATAAGGATGCGTAACCGCAATATTTCATTTATATAGTTTTTCGTACTTCCGCACGAACCAATAGGATTGCTGGGAAGGTTATTGGGCCTCTACAGCGCTCCTATTGGTAGAGGGCGGAATTACTATAGACTACATAGCAGGAAATAAACCCTGCGATGGGTTATTATTCACTAAACTGTGCGAGGTATCGTATCGTACGTGATATCGAATATATTGCGATTAGTAAAGGTCTGTTCTCATTATGCCGCCTAAAGCTAGTGGTAAGGCTGTTAAAAAAGCTGGTAAAGCTCAGAAG
>NC_057690.1:4286399-4290038 GCF_014466175.1 Vespula pensylvanica | reverse complement strand
AAATCGGCCCTTATTAGGGCCAACATTTTATTTATGATAGGCTTACTCTGATTCACATATAAGATTTATTACTAACATAAATATTCCCTTTACAAACTTCCTTCATAACATTTAGAAAATGAGTGAAAATTTGCATCGATTTTAACAAATATAATGAAAAATTTTGTGCAAATGTATTTTCAGAGTTATCAAATGAGAGTTCTGATAATATCTTTTTCTGATTAAATATCATGAAATTAGAAATGTTTGTTTTTTGCTAAGAAATAAAAGCAATATATAACAACTTTATGAATCAAATTCATATTTACAAAATATACATTATGTTTATAATATGTAGACAATAACTGATTTAATTATCTGACTTAACATTATAAATAGTCTAAATAAATTATAAATACTAAAAAATAAAACTTCAAGGATTATATGTAGGCATGAACTTAAGAATATTCTGAAAAAGAAACTGTATTAGTTACCTATAGCAACATAGAACCAATTAATAAATACATAGTAAAAATTGACTAGACATATAATTTATCAAATATTGACATAATGTATTGCAGAAGAAGTCAGCCTATTGTTTTACTTTACAATATCAAATACTGTCAAGTGATAGTACAATAAAAACTATTGTAAATTATTAATAAATAGAAATGACATTTGGTCAACTGAAGTTAGGTAAAAGCCTGCTTATATAGCATTATATACGTGCAATGTAAATGTTTAATCCTATAGATTAAATACTTTTATCATGTATAAATCTAAGTTAAAGTTTCTATGCACTATTTGTATAGTTTTCAAAAATTTGATAGTAACTAATGCACAAATCATAGGTTATTTAAATTGAATTACAGAATTATAAATATCAGATAACTTCTGATTCGACTTGTATTATTTTTCTTTTTTAACAAATAAATTTATCAATATCTGTATTTTCCCAAAGATTGTTAAAACAAATTCTATATCACTAAATAACCCAATCTTTCAATTAGATTATCATATATTTATAATATTACCAAGTTAGAAAAAGAAGAATATTCATTTTTTCAACCAATAAGAGCGATGTAAGTTTATAGCTCATGATTGGTATATCTGACCAAGACTATGATTGGTGTGTTTTTGGAAGAAGAAAATGTATACGGAACAGCTTTTTTTAGGGACATCAATAAAATCTTCCATAAAATATCCTTTTGCAACTTTACAAAATGCATTTTTTTTTCATCTACTGTTAAGTATAGTAGAAAAAAATGCTATTCTATTGAGTATATTAATATTAATGTTTGCATGTAAATTCACGTTTTTTAATATATTTTTATATTAACATAGTTACTTTAGTTTTGTAACAAAAGCAAAAGTTTAGTTACTTTAAGTTTTGCTACATATTCTGCAGGGTATTTTCGTTGTTCAATGTTTTTCTTCGATTTGATATAGAGCGTCAATTAATCTTTATGTATGATTGACAGCTTTTGCAATTAAGTTATCATTTATGAATGTTTTTTCTTTGTATAATTCTAATGATATATTTGACGAAATTCTGATTTATTTAAAGCTCTTTGATTTACCTATTTACTAAATTTAAAATATATAAGCAAATAACCAAATTTATTTATTGTAATAGTCAATAATAAACATATACATGATTAAACTAAAAGCAAATAGATAATATATCGGATATAATAAATAGTTTTAAATGCATATTCTTCATATAATTAATATTTTTATAAAATTTATTAAATTAGTTTGTAGATTTATAATAATATTAAAAAACGAAATATTGCAGGATGTACATTTCTTGAAATTTTATTTGATGTTTAGATTATTGGATAGATAATTTTTTACGATTTTATTAAGGAGAGATAACTTGGTGAAATATTTTATCAAAAAAACAGACTGCACCAAGCGAATGTTAATCCCAATGTAGAATTCTACTTACGTCCCTAGGCTCTCCGATTGGTGCGTTGCGTTTGGTGGGGGAAAAGATTAGTTCCAAAGTATAAATACAACGCCTCAAGTATTTGTGGTCATTCTTAAGACTATTGTGGTAGTTGGAAGTTCTCTTGTGGTTTGTTTTGATTTTATAAAGTTTCACAATGACTGGTCGAGGAAAGGGAGGAAAAGGATTGGGAAAGGGAGGTGCGAAGCGTCACAGGAAAGTTCTTCGCGATAATATCCAAGGTATCACTAAACCTGCGATTCGTCGTTTGGCTCGTCGAGGTGGTGTGAAACGTATATCTGGGTTAATTTACGAAGAAACTCGTGGAGTATTAAAAGTTTTTTTGGAAAACGTTATTCGTGATGCAGTCACGTACACTGAACACGCCAAAAGAAAGACTGTGACAGCTATGGACGTCGTCTACGCTCTGAAGCGTCAAGGACGTACTCTCTATGGATTTGGAGGTTAAAAACCGCCATAGATGTAGATCCTTCAATTGTCTTCTGATCATAAAAACGGCCCTTTTCAGGGCCACAACATTTTCTTTGACGAATTGGAACTTCTGATACATTACACATGCTATTAGTACATTTGTTTTTAGTATACTTGATACTTTATTAATTGTCTTTATCTTAAAAATTCAATTATCTCTACTATAACGGCACTTTAATTATATTTGCTTTAGTTAATATGTACAGTATTTATTCATGCCCTTTTTGTCTTCCTTATATATATGCATATAAAAAGTTATATTTTTACTATAAAGAACGAAGTACTTTGAATATATAGATATAATTTCTTACGGAATTATCGCAGGAACGACTTTGTTAAATTAGGATAAACTAATTTAATTTTCATAATTCATTTTCTGCCGATAGAAAGCTAATTAGAAATAATTTAAGAAAACATAAAAATAAATGGAGAAAGAAATGTAAGATTTATTGCAGTTATTTTATAAAGGATATTTAAAAAATATAGAAATCAACAATTTTTATTACGGGAAATTGATATTTTAAGCTTAGCAAAAACTGTAGAAAATATCAATATGAATCCAACGAACATTTACAATATATCTTTTTTTTTGATATTTCATTAAGTTAAAATGCATTAAAGTTTAGTAAACTGCATAATCGCTATCGTACGATCAAATAATCGTATAATTGTCGAGAGACAGTACACTTCATATAATTACAATTTCAAAAATATAACGACTGAATTAATGATTCATTTGATTATCAGATTTACAAGAAAATTCAGTGCATATAACAGGGATTAAATAGTTTGTTAAATTGCAAGCCATGATTCCATGAAATATAAAAAGATATGTTTATGAATGCTCGTTGAATTCGTATTCATAATCTTTACATTTGATATTTTCAAAACATCGATTTTCATTAAATAAACATGATATTTGTTTCTTGACAGCAATATCACTATGAAATATTGCATTATTATCATATGAAATATGCAACACATCTTCATAAAATTAATCTCTGGAAAATTTATTCACGAGAACCAAATACATTATTAATATATGGTCATACTGTTTGAAACGAGATATAATATATATATATCAAGTTGTAATGATATGTAGTTAAAGAGGAAACGTAATTAAAAATGAAGATATTTCCACACAAGAAGACATGTTTAACGTAAAAAAATTATTGGTGGCCCTAAAAAGGGCCGGTTTACAATTCCACCATATTAAT
>NC_057690.1:4281006-4286299 GCF_014466175.1 Vespula pensylvanica | reverse complement strand
TTCCACCAGTCGATTTTCGCGCAGTTTGTTTAGTACGCGCCATTTTTCAAGATTCACCGTATATAACTAATTGAACGAAATAGCAGAATACTTTCGAACTGCGATCCGCTGTGTATATATACTATAAAGGACTACTCATCCTGATCGTTGATTGGACAAAAGTTGAGTAGTGGGGGGGAGGGGACTTTTACGCGTAGAAGCTAGTTGTATGTATGATTACTACTAGATGGCGTATTAAGACAATATTGTTCTGTGTATATTCAAAAATTCAATTTCTTTTTCTTTTTTTTACAGTTTGGAATCTCTAAAATAAATCTCTAAAATATTAAAGTGAAATTCATAATACTGCTAAAATTATACAGGTTTAGAGCTTACAGCATTGTAGATAATCATTCTTTAGGTCCTTTTTTTTCCTAGAATAAGTCCCTTTGGACTTATTCTTTGTCCTTTTACTAGAATACTTTTTGACGTGCATTTCCACGTAAGTTAGTACCAGAAAATAGAAAGTTTTGTGGAAATTAATACAGTTTCGAAGCTAGACACTGAATATGTCAGTACATCAGCAAAAAAAAATGAAAAAAATTCCAACTATGGAATTCTTAACTTTTTTCGGTTTTCTTTGCTATCAATGTATTATTATGACGAATACACGAGCAATCATCAACTAGAATACACAACATCTTCAGTTGACAAAATAGAAAATGGATGTAACAAAAGTAATGTTTTTGCAGAGAACATATTTTACAAGACTTCTTCAAAAATTGAGAAAGGTTTTCTTTATAGTTCTATTACAGCTGATTATTTCAAGTTATTGAAATTAGTCGTTATCTATCGTAACTTCAATCGTACTAGTTGTAACAACATGGAAAACTTTAAATGAATATTTCTTGAAACATTTTCTAAATTGAGTGCATATTTTTTTTTAAAACTATTGGATCAATTGATCTGTAATTTTACACACATCGAGTAAATGTTTACTTATAGCCAGAACTACATAACTGTACAAATCTTGGATTTTTTTATTTTACCAAATAGGATGGCCACAACAACGAATTTATTACCATGTCGTAAAACGTAATACCTAAACAGTAAGAAAATTCACCAATCAGAATCGATTATTCCCCTCTTGCAAGACGTAAATCGTAGCAGTGATAAATTTACAAGAATAAATCTTGTGGCTTACATCTGACCAATCACATGTCTTCTTGCATATATAAACTTGTTATTCCAAATTTTATGAACGCGACTTATATGTCCCTATACATTGCGATTGAAATTATCAAGATCGTTCTGTTTTATGTTTTAATGAAATAAATACATAAATACAGAAAAAAGAAGATCTAGTACTTAACACTTAAAAATTGTATTTTCGTACGATTTCTTCAATAATGATTATGATTGGGCGAATAGTTCCAAGGTTATGCGGAAAAAGATCAATATATCGATTTTTTGTCTGCTTGTCTGCTGCTCAAGGCAAAACGTGATGGAATATTCTCTGTCCAACATGTACAGATTTGCTGTGCTCTCACTCTTGCTGTACTATCGATACCAGTGACACTCATTCTATGATTAGTTCTATACTGGCTCATAAATCGTCGAATATAATGAGGGTAAATAGGAAGTTGAAAACTCTGATATGGCCAGCAAGAAAGTGATTAATTCTCTGCCTAGAATCTTTATATTTTAATTTTAGAAGAAATTTTCGCACGAACTCGAAAAGAGCATGAAGTTATTCAATAAGCAACTTTTCCAAACATTTACATTAGCTAAGGTGTTAAAGACCGTCCCCGATCATATCATGTTTTGATAAACTTTTTTCTATCAAAATGGAATATTTTTAAAGCATTAATGATTGATAAAATTAATAAAATAATATTAAAAAATTGACGTTTAGATGCAAAGAGCGTATATATACTCTATATGTGTATATATACTATAAATTCCAAGTATTACATAACACTGAGTATATACTTTATACATTTATTTTTACAAGAAGTAATAATTTTATTTGTTTGATATAAAATGTTTGATACAAAGGTTCTACAAAAAAACCTTCTTATGAATTAATAATAATCATTTTATTAATCATTCTATTTAGTACAATATATAATTTTTAAATAATTATAAACTTGGAAATAATAATTTTCCGACAAATAAACATGAAGGTAGTATCGACTATATGTCCTCGATGCAACTTACGATGACCAGCTGCATTTCATACACTGTTGCCAAATCCTTACGTGGATTTGTTACACATTCTTTCATTACAACGTTGCCACATATCATGCTTGCATATGTACATTTTCCGTGAAGTACTAACGCAATTTAGAAAAAATTATTCGCATATTTATCTTAAAGAAATGTTAAAATAAATTTGCTTTAGTTTAATGTACTTAATTTTGAATAATAAACAATTTAATACTATTAATGTTTTAAAATTCTTCTAAAAATAAAATAAACTATTTTAAAATATAAGAAATAATATTTGTACGTATTGAGAAGATATATTTTTATTTAAAACAAATTATTATTAACGCAATCGACACGAAATAATTCCTTAAGAAAATACCAATCTGGTGGCCCTAAAAAGGGCCGTTTTAGTTTACAAATTTTTAATTATGTTTTCTTTTCCGTCTTTTTTGGAAGCAAAACAGCTTGTATGTTTGGCAAGACACCGCCCTGAGCAATAGTCACGCCAGACAACAATTTATTTAATTCTTCGTCATTTCGAATCGCCAATTGTAAGTGTCTCGGAATAATTCTTGTCTTTTTGTTATCACGAGCAGCATTTCCGGCCAACTCGAGAACTTCAGCAGCTAAATATTCCATCACTGCTGCCAGATAAACTGGCGCTCCGGCTCCAACGCGTTCGGCATAATTACCTTTCCTTAAAAGACGATGGATACGACCAACTGGAAATTGTAATCCAGCTCTATTTGACCGTGACTTCGTCTTTCCCTTCACTTTACCGCCTTTCCCACGTCCAGACATATCAAAGCTTTTTAAAAATATAAATTTACTTAGTCGGAACGAGCACTATTGAGCTCTATTTCAGAAGTAACAACGCGTAGCAGCGTGTAGTATTTATACTGTTCCTTGTATGTTGGAAGTGACCAATAGAATTACTTCAGAGATTCTTAAGCTTCTATTGGCTGAAGACAGAGTCACAATCCGCTATATAATGAGAATTGTTCAAATTTATCTTTTTTTTTTTTTTTTATTATTTATTTATTTTTTATCGTATGTCATGATATGTACATTTAGTTCCAATTTTCAAATTGAATTACTATTTTATCGAATTATTACATAAATCACATACATGCTGTTCGGAAAAAATAGTACTTTACAAAGAAATCTGTTTGATTCTTATAATTGCAAAGAAATAAAAACTAAAGAATTTTTTTGAAGCCAGGGAAAAATAAATAAACCAAATGTAAGTAAAATGCTGCTGTAATGAATATAACGATTGAATTCTATATCATATATGCAGTACCCAACATTGTTTTTTTTTTACCTTCTTCAATAATTTAAAACTGTTTTGTGGTCAATGTTTAATTCCTTAGCAACATTATAACTTCTAATATGACGAATTTACTCAATTTTTTCTGAAACCGAAATTTTCAGTCATTGGCCAACCAAAGTGAGGTGTATCACTTATCAAACTATGTAGATAAAAAATGCTTGAATCATTTTTAAGTCACGTATACTGACATATGGTCCATAAACATCACAAATTTTTGTAGCAACCTATTACATTCCTTTTTTTGTAATAAAATTTTTTAAAATATCGATTTCTTCTTTATTTTCACTTATTTTCAAGACAATAACTTTTAAATGAATAAATGAATATATCATAACTGATTAAAATATTCTATTATGTATCACTTTTTAAACACACATAATTATCAAATTTGATTAATACTCTGATGTAATTATATTTATGTTATCTCCCGGGAGAATAAGAAATTTTTTCTGTATCTTAACATAAATCATACCAAATCTTCCAGGACCATAATCGTCGTTGAAATGACTTCAAATGCTTGATTCGTCCTATTTATACCTGGCAATTAGAATAAACTTATATCTACATTTTTCCCCCACCCAACGCAACACACCAATTGCAGAGCTTAGGAACTTACAAGAATTCTACGTTTGGATCAACACTCACTTTATGCAGTCTATTTCTTTATATATTTCAATTATTTCTCCTTAATAAAATCGTAAAAAATTATCTATCTAATAATCTTCAAATAAAGTTTCAACAAATGTACATTCTGCAATATTTCGTTTTTTAATATTAATAACAAACTGATTTGATGAATTTTAATATATAATTAATTAAAAATATTTATTATACGAGGAATAGTATTTCAATGTATTATACCTGCCATATTTGCTTTTAGTTTATTCACGTATGCGTTTATCATGCATTCAAATTTTTATACTTACACTTATACATCTTCAAATCTGGCAAAAATACTAAATAACAATACATAGCATCGTCCAAAAGTTGAAGCTAAACCTAAAATAAATATGTTAGAATTTTTGTAACAGCTAAAATATGAATCGAACTAATCTTTGCTTAGCTCGAAAGTATACGTAAAACAATCAATAGGATCAGCTCTGATAAAGGTTTTTATCAAGAATAACTGTTATATATTAACCAATCTATTATGTTATCTTAGCCTGAAGATTATTATAAAATTTGATAACTGATATAATCTTGCTATTAATTGCCAAATTTATGCTGGAGAATTAAACAAAGTTTACATAGGAGTTTAATGGTATCGTGGTAAGGTTATTTTTAACATAATAGTGATAGACAAAATTCATCGTGCTACAGTTATAACATATTTTTGGAAAATGTATCAAATACCCATGTATCTATTCAAAATAATTTAAATATCTTATCATACGAAGCCTTTCATTAGTAATATTTTTACCTTAAAGATCTTCATAATTATCATCTGTATCATTTAACAATTGGCGAATCTGATTTTATATTTATCAGAAGTCTGTTATTATTGGTACTTTTGGTATTTACTTATTTGATGTTTTATTATTACATCACATTGGTGTATGAAAATATATCTGCAAAAAATTTATTACAATTAGATTCAAATTATAAAAAATTTCTTAAATTTTGTTAAAAAAAATCGAGTTGTAATAAATGATTATTGATAAATGTATATTATATGTGAATCAAAGTAAGCTTATCGTAAATAAAATGTTGGCCCTGATAAGGGCCGATTTTTAGTATTTGAAACCTCATGAAATTAAGCTCTTTCTCCTC
>NC_057690.1:4270645-4280906 GCF_014466175.1 Vespula pensylvanica | reverse complement strand
TTGCTTCCGAGGAGCCTTTCCACCAGTCGATTTTCGCGCAGTTTGTTTAGTACGAGCCATTTTCTTAAGATAGACTATGAACACAACTAAGAGATAGCAAACCAACAACTTGTCTGCTCCGGTCCGCTGTTCATATATATATATATACTGTAGAGTATCCGTACTGATCATCGATTGGATAAAGGGTTGGTAGTGGGAGAAATCGAAAGAGATGGTTCGACTCTCTACGCGGGAGAAACTGTTTGTAAATATGATTACTACTAGATGGTGTATTAACTGCAAATAATGCAATAATCAGAGATATAATGTAAAATATGTAATAGAAAATAATAATAATATCTATTTTTATATATTGACAGCTTACATTGTTTATTACACATATGTTTATATTATTATTTATATGTATATTTTTAATTCAATTAAATAATAGTATATATTTTTATAACATATTTGCGTAATTGTTAAATTATAAATATACAATATAAAACGTGGAGATAATTGTATATTTAGATTAATTGTATTTATAAAACTTCAATAATTTATAACAAAATAATTTTTAGAAATAAGCAAATGTATTTTTGAAGAATTAGATTGTTATTATAAAATTATTAAAAACTCTTAATACTTGAAAATAAGCTTTGGAGGGGTAAATTGTTAATTAAAATTCTTATAATGCTTCGTACGGTATAATTTTCATTGTTTATAATGTATATGCGTTCTATATATTTTAACATGTTACTAGTTCTGTCTTATATATATATATATATATTTTTTTTTTTTCATGTAAAATTCTAAATTATTAATAATAGTATATTTTTTCCGTTAGAGTAGATGGTATCTCTACGAATAAATTGTTTCCATTAATGAAGTATATCACCGCACATAAGATATATTAAATATTTTCAATGCATAAGAACATTGATTGCTTTCGTAGGTTAAATGTTATTTTTGCGTTATTTAATAATACCTTTTGGTAATAATGTTCACGTTTCTAACTTTTCTAAGCAAAATTTTATAGTAGATTCGTTACGAATCTACCGTTGTTAAAAATACTTGAACGCATCATATAATATCTAACTTAAGATATTCTTACATTACATTCGATGTTTTCAACATCGAAAATTTTTAAATAATTATTATTCATTTTTAGAGACTATTCGGTAGAAAACAACTATTGTCATTAATGTTTATATGAATATCTATAAGTAAGAATAGATAAAAGTACAGACGTGGAAGATAAGTTACGCAGTACTAGTACGCAGTTTTATTGTCGTATTTTTAACGGGGATGAGAGGTTATACGGTGAAAATATCAACTGAAATAGAAAGATTATTCTGTCAAGATATTATTGACATTAAAAATTATACAATTATTACAATAAATAGACTGTATTAAGACTTTATTTGCTGTTAAACAATCTGCAATAGAAAGCACGCTTCTAAATATGAGCATATAAATGAAAGTATGTAACCTATACGTTTAAATGGAAAGAGATATCTGAAAATTTATAAACTTATCTTTCATTTGATATATTTTATCAATTATTTCAACGACTAGTGTCGAAAAAATAAAGAAAGAAACACGGAGGTAAAATTGTTGCTACGTCTTTCTGATCGAAGCGACTGTGCGCCATACTAGGTGAGCCTCTCTTCATGGTCCGCAACTAGAGACGCATACCCGCGGTTTTGGAGCGAGCTTCATATTCGAAGCATTCTCTGTCATACTCTGTCAGACTATTGCAGGCTGTACTATCATTGTCGAATTTCTTTTCTAATTTGACAAAATGGAGGACACGACAAATAATAGTGGAAATACAACAGTTGAAAATAACACCGAGAACGTGAAGCCTACTCCAAAAAAGGCTACTAAAGCGAAAACGAAAGCGCAACGGCCGAAATCCACACATCCTCCAACCTCTGAAATGGTTACTGCTGCCATTAAAGAGTTAAAGGATCGTAAGGGCTCGTCGTTACAAGCTATTAAGAAGTATATCGTTGCTACGTATAAAGTTGATGGTGAAAAAGTTACACCGTTTATAAAACGGTATCTAAAAACTGCAGTATCTTCTGGTTCTGTAGTACAAACTAAAGGAAAAGGTGCATCAGGTTCATTTAAACTTTCAACTGTCAAAAGTGGAACTACCAAGACCAAAGCTCAACGATCTCCTAAAGAGAAGAAAGCTACAGATAAATCTGTCGAGAAAAAGAATGCTGTAGCAAATAAACCGGCTAGTAATAACAAGAAAGCGAAAGCACCGAAGAAGACTGAGACTGCAAAGAAACCTGCAGATCAAAAGAAACCTAAAGCAGCATCATCTCCTAAAACTGCTGCTAAAGCTGGTGTTAAAACTGCTGCTGCTGCTGCTACTGCCGCTGCTGCAACTACAGCTGAAAAGAAAACTACGAAGAAGGCGACACAAGCGAAAACAATATCAAAAACTAGGAAAACTGCAAAAGCACCAGCTGCCAAAACTAAAACTCCAAAACCAAAAAAAGCTACGACTAACAAGGCTACTGCTAAAAAATAATTTTGTCAGATATAAATACAGAAATGGCCCTTTTCAGGGCCACAAATTATTTTTAGAGAGGAACAATATCAATTCGTCCACCTATTCTTTTTCTACCTAAAAATTTTATCTAAAATTCAAGAAAAATTTCGAATCTGTAAAGGGCTGTACTTACGGAAGATTTCTTTGTCATATGTGGTATGATTTTGATGAGCGATATGTGAATAAAAGATACAGAGATTTCGATTTCTGAATGTAATTCCGGGAGAATGGGATTTTACACATCACGTATAATGAATAGCACGATAGTATAGTAATCTGAGTATAGATTTTTTCTTTATCGAAAACAAGCAATGTCTCAAATAGATTTAATGTCAAATTCAGATAACCTATTTTTGGTATGACGGTTGTATGCACGATTGTTAAAAACAATCTCGATTAATAAATTGCTTACCATAATGATCATCGTTGAAACGTTATAAAGTTCTCTTCATTTACATATTTTCTTTGTTTGTCAGTAAACGACAAAAACGAGTGATAAAAATTTGTCAGTAAACAACAAAACCGAGTGACAAAAATTTGTCAGTAAAGCAACAGTTAACGGTGTGAAACAGGCATAAATAACTTATATATCATATTTTTGCGAAACTCAATACTATAATTCATTTCAAAATTCTATTATTCTTTTTCGTATAATTCAATCTAAGTTGCGTGGGCGAAAAGTATCAAAATACGCCTGGCGACGAATGTCTTCAGAGATGACTCGTTCTAGGTAGAAATGACTCATGGTAGCTAAAGGTGAATACAGAATACCTTGTTTTCCAAATATCTGTCATGTGTATTATTTACGATAAGCAGGAGCCAAAACCGATTGATAGTGTATGTGTATGTCGCGATTATTAGATTAATAACAAAGTATCGGTCTAAAGGAAGCTATCGAATTTATTTGGTCATCGATATGCATTACCGATAAATGGTCATATAAAAATCTTTGGCTTATCCATACGATATCATCGTATGGTTCTTTGACAACAGAAGATCTCTAACATTAAAAACAAGAATGGAATGAATTATCAAAGGAAATGGAGAAGATAATATATCAATATATACTAATGATAATAATATTATGAACTCATCGGAATAAATTACATGAAATACATTTATACATATTTTTGGTTACCAATTTTTTCAATTAATTAATCAAATCAGCTTATAGATTTTAGAAATAATAATAATAATAGCAAATTTATAGTAATATAACAGAAAGATATGAATATATTCTAGAAAACGATATGTTGCATAATGTAAATTTTTTTTTTAATTTTAGTAACTGTTTAAATTATTAGAAAACGTAAATTTTAGAATAATTTTCGATGATTTTATTACATAAAAATGATTTACTTCAATGAGATATTTTTCAATTTATTGACTATACAAAAGGAGTGTTAATCATAGTGAAGAATTCTTGTTAGTTGCCAGATACTCTGATTGGTGCATGGGTTTTGGTGGGGGAAACAAAGTTGTCAGATATAAATACGATTGTCTAACAAACGAAGTCATTGTCGAGGAGATAAATACAATATCCCAGTATGTCATAATGCAATTCATCATTGGCGAGCTCTCATTTACATGGTTTGATCAGAATAGTTGATTATAAAAGTATTGACAGTCCTAAAAAAAGATAAATTAAAGTTATCCTTTTTTAATTATATCAAGGAAGATTATATATTAAAATTATTATTTCGATTTTTCGTAAGAAAATTAATTGTGCAATTTAAGTTTAAAAATTTGATGATCTTATATTAAGTTGAAAAAATGATGATCTTATATTATTGCTTTTTTGCTATAAAAAAGATTAAGGTGTTAGCGATGTTATTATAGCAATTGCTTTTATTATTAATTTCGGCCTAAATTCGTAAGCGTATTTTTGAACACTGGAAAGCGGATTTGATTGATACCACCAAACTAATATTAGTACCGTTCAGAAAAATATCTGATTTTATGAGTCACATTTCATGCAATGACCATGTATTTCCTTGAGAATTTTAGCTCTTTTGCATCCATCATAATGCTCTGATTATATCGGATATGAACAAGATTGATGTATTTTGATATATATTGGCAAAATATTTGTTGCCAACATATACTGAAGTTGCCTAATTTCTATTAGATGAACAATCTTATGAATTAGCTCGAATATGAAATGGACAAGTTTAATGAGGGAATTTTATTTCTCCTGACTTCATTTCTTTAATTATTTCTTTGATGCCACGAGAATTATTCCGTGATGCCACGGGAGATGATAAAATAATAACATTTATGTTAAAGCATATCTTATTCAAAATTATTTTACAAATTTATTGTTTTTAAAATTTATATCAGTCGCAACTATTTCCTTAATGAATGAAAAATCGCTCGGATTATTTCCATTCGCAAATTCGTTTAATAATCTCGAAGATAATGTGAGTAGTTATAGGCTCATTATCCTCCTCTCTGTACTAGGTAAAGTCTTTAAAAGATGTATTTATATCAAAGTTACTAAAACATTTCGACGATAACAAGATCATTATTAAACAGCAATTTGGCTTTAGGAAAGCTTATTCACCGTAATAGGCTCATTCATCATAAAAGAAATACATCGATAACTCTAATGGTTCTCGAGTTAATTACCTTTCGTATTTCGATCAGTAAAGACGTCAACTCTATTTTTCCATAAAACTAATCTTGAATAATTGATACTTTACATTAATATGCGAATATATAAAATAATTTATAATAATCAGTCTGTACATTTGTTTAAAAAGTGCATAGCTCATTAACATGCATGGAGTATGAAATAATTTTAAGTATTTATACAAGACAGTAGAGTTTTGCGAAATATATTCAGTGATTGTCAATTAATAAATAACTATCATATTAAATAACGCATATTAGTCAGTGGATCATTGAAGACGATTTCAACTTATAGCAATATCGACCTACTTTATTTTCAACAATCTACAAATCAAGCTCCTAAATTGCGGACGAGTTTCTGGAGCCATCGCAAAACTTTTTAAATAGTAAGTGAATTAAATTTTTATTCTTAAAATCGAATACTATATTAAAATCATAGGTACGAAATGTACGAAATAATATGGCAATTATGGGAAATACTAGAACAGCACTGAGTAAAGATACACTTAGAGATGAAATAAGCAAAATATTGAAATATATGCCATGTTCTTCAATTACATTATGTTACGTGACGATTAAAAATTATGAACTTTTCATTTCTGATATAATTAATTCAATATAATTTACGAAATATATGAAATTATGGATATTTGAAAATTACATTAATAGGAACATATATTTATTCGTGATATAAGCGATTTACTAAAACGATAATAAAATGTGTAGATATAATAAATAGATATTGCGGTACTATAGATTTAAAATCAACATTCAAAAGTTTCTGGAATACGCCGAGTTGATTATAATGTTACCCGCCAGAGGGATATAACCTAGGTAAGCATATAGACAGATGCAATAGTGGAACAGTATTTCCCTTTTGCGCTTTTAGTTCGTACTTTGTCCATATCCGTCGCTAAAGTCTCATACGCTATAAACAACAGGTGGTAAACAGCCTTAAAATTTGTCAAATCTTTAAGCCATCTTCTGCTTGTTTGTAAAGCTCCTTTGAGAATCATATTTTCCTTATTAAAATAATATAAAATTAATTCCTGTTGCTTGATAATTATCAATACATAATAAAATATATTATTTATATTATTTACAGTTCGAACAACGTATATACATACAAGTATAACAATGATTTAATAAACATAATACTTAATATATGGTTCATTATTTTTTGATGATAACACGTAAAAAAACTGCAATAGACATCTCTCAATTTAGTTCATCTCGTTATCAGACTTGTAAATAACATGCATTATTTTTCAAAATAATAGATAAAACGATATATCTGAAATATTTGAATTTTATACTACGTTATAATATTTTTTCTCGTTAATGGATATACATTTAAATTAAGTATCAAAGTGCAATAATTAATTTATGGTATGGGATATTATGAATTTTCTTTTAAATATTCTTATAATATATAATTTCTGAACAATCATAAATTTGAAAATGAAAATTTTTCAAAATTATGACTATCTTATCGACAAGTAAACACGAAGGTAGTATCAACTCGTACATCGTTAAACGCCACTTACGCGATGAACAACTGTCTCATACGCTGTTGCCAAATCCTTATGTGAATCTGTTACACATTCTTTCATTACAATGTTGCCACATGTTTGCCATGGCTAAACTCATGTACATTTTCAAACGTTGGATTTAGAAAAAATTACTTACATATTCATATCGTGAACAAATGTAAAAACAAATCTATTTTAATTTGCATAAATTTGAATAAAACATGAAACTTAATTTTTTATATCTCTAGAAAAAAAATTACTTCTGAATATAAAAAATAACATATGTATTTAAACGATACACTTATGTTTATAAGGAACCGTTAATATCGTAATTCAAATAAGATAATTCCTTAAGAAAAAGTTCACCTAGTGGCCCTCAAAAGGGCCGTTTTAAGCTCATAGATTTTTAATTATGTTTTCTTTTCAGTTTTCTTTGGAAGCAAAACTGCCTGTATATTTGGCAGGACACCACCCTGAGCAATAGTCACTCCAGACAACAATTTATTTAATTCTTCGTCATTTCGAATCGCCAATTGTAAATGTCTCGGAATAATTCTTGTCTTTTTGTTATCACGAGCAGCATTTCCGGCCAACTCGAGAACTTCAGCAGCTAAATATTCCATCACTGCTGCCAAATAAACTGGCGCTCCGGCTCCAACGCGTTCAGCATAATTACCTTTCCTTAAAAGACGATGGATACGGCCAACTGGAAATTGTAATCCAGCTCTATTCGACCGCGACTTTGCCTTTCCCTTTACTTTACCACCTTTTCCACGTCCAGACATCGTACTTCTTCAAAAATTCAAATTTAAAAAATCGTAACAAACACTACAGGCTCTGTTTCAGAAATAACGATGTGTTAGAGCGTATCGTATTTATACAGTTTCTCATATGTGGAAACGGACCAATGGAATCGCTCGAAAGGTCCTTGGGCTTCTGCAGCGCTTCTATTGGCAGAGAACGGAGTAACGAGAGCCTACATAATGGAAGACTAACCTTTCATCTGGTTATTATTCACCAAGTTATACGTGATACCCAATCTTTTGCGATATACAAAAATTTGTAGTCATGCCGCCTAAAGCTAGTGGTAAGGCTGTTAAAAAAGCTGGTAAAGCTCAGAAGAACATCAGCAAGTCTGATAAAAAAAAGAAGCGTAAGAGGAAGGAAAGTTACGCTATTTACATTTATAAAGTACTTAAACAAGTACATCCAGATACTGGAATCTCCAGTAAAGCCATGAGCATTATGAACAGTTTCGTCAACGATGTTTTCGAACGAATTGCCGCGGAAGCATCGAGATTAGCTCATTACAACAAACGTTCGACGATTACTTCTCGGGAAATTCAAACTGCAGTGCGTTTGTTGCTACCTGGTGAACTTGCAAAACACGCTGTTAGTGAAGGTACCAAAGCTGTGACAAAATACACTAGCTCCAAATAAATGATTAATATGGTGGAATTGTAAACCGGCCCTTTTTAGGGCCACCAATAATTTTTTACGTTGAACATATTCTTGTATGAAAAAATTCAAATTTTTATTTTCTTATTATTCTCTTCATGTATAACTATCATCTTCGTAATTTATATCATCTCCATATATTTTTTGTATATAAAAATTATATACATATAATTTTTCGAATTCATCTTTTATACCCAACTGTACAGTAATAGTTAGGTATGTTCACAAAATGTTTTGACCTCGATAATTTTGCCGAAGCTATCTCAATAAAATGTAATATTTAAATTGATTGAATGACTACCACTCGATTTTTGCAATTTTCTTGTCCAAAAAACCGACTTGAACAACGTCAATGCTTACACACGTATCGATAAAGGAATCGAGTTGTTCGACTATCGCCATAATTCCAGTATATAGCAATGGTGACTATTTTCTAACTAACTTGTGGCATGCGGTTTCTAACGACGAAATCGAATAACAAAAATTGCTGAATCATTAATTTTACCATATACGGTTAATGATACTATCATACGAATATACACATATTGTTAAACGTACGACACTATAGAAGATAGTATAACAATTAAGAAAAAGAACAGCTTCGGTATCGTATAAATAATCATTAACCATCCAAAAATCTATATACCTGTTTATTATTCTTTTCAATCTTTTCTTGCTCTCACTGTATGTCGATATAAAATGAATGAAACGTAAAGAGAATACTAAATCATTTTTTCTAACCTCAAAAGTTTTCAGTCCAAAAATTAAAAAATATCAAACATTCATTACGATTGAAATAATTTATTTTATTTTAATAAGATATTTCATTGTAAATATAAATACAGTGGATGATGAATATATAATTACATATTATGAAAGTAGTTTGATGAAAAGAAAAAGTGAATTACAACTAAAACATCTAACACATTCAATTTCACTTATTTTCGCCACGTACAATGTACAAAAGAATATATTTGAATTCTTATAATTTGTGATGAAATAAAAACTAAATGAATTTATTAGATATTAACTAAATGTAATAAATATAATTGAATCTTATATTGCATAGGTTAAAATTTAATAACTTATTTAAAAATGTAATTACTAACATCAGAAGAGTTCCAATTCGTTAAAGAAAATGTTGTGGCCCTGAAAAGGGCCGTTTTCCGATCAGAAGATAATTGAAGGATCTGCACTTATGGCGGTCTTTAACCACCAAATCCATAGAGAGTACGTCCTTGACGTTTCAAAGCATAAACAACGTCCATGGCTGTCACAGTCTTTCTCTTAGCGTGTTCGGTATACGTGACCGCATCGCGAATGACGTTTTCCAGAAAAACTTTTAATACGCCACGAGTTTCTTCGTAAATTAACCCAGATATACGTTTCACACCACCTCGACGAGCCAAACGACGAATCGCAGGTTTAGTGATACCTTGGATATTATCGCGAAGAACTTTTCTATGACGCTTTGCACCTCCCTTTCCCAATCCCTTCCCTCCCTTTCCACGACCAGTCATTATGAAATTTTATTTGAGCAAAAGGATCAGAACAGTACCTCCCGGAACCGTAACAATCGTTAGAATGACTTCGGATAATTGAGTCATCATATTTATACCTAGCAGCAAACCTTTTCCCCCACCAAATACAACGCACCAATCAGAAAGTCTAAAGGTGCAGTAATAATGGCTTCATCGACTTTCACTCATTCCGGGCGGTCAATAACTTGAAAAATATTTCATCAAGTTATTTCTTCTTAGCACAATTGTGATAAATTATCCTTAAAATACTTTTTTTTATTATAATCTATACAGCAACAAAAATTTTAATAAATGCATTCTGCAACATATTGTTTTTTCATATTATTATAAATCTATTCTTTTTATCATTACTCGAATATTATTTCTATAATCTACTATTACATCATTATTATATATTATATTATACTATCATTAAGTATAAGTTTGTACTATTATATATAAGTAACAGTGAAATATTTTTTAAGTTATTGACCGTCTGAAGAGAGTGCATGACAAATGAAAAATTTTTTACTGCACCTCTAGGCTCTCCAATTGGTGCGTTGTATTTAGGG
>NC_057690.1:4269294-4270635 GCF_014466175.1 Vespula pensylvanica | reverse complement strand
AAGTAGTTGTTATGTATAAATGGGACGACAAGGCATTCGAAGTTAATCCAACGGTTACTACGGTCCCGAAAGGTTCTGTTACGATCTTTTTGCTTGCATAAAATTTCACAATGACCGGTCGTGGTAAGGGAGGAAAAGGATTGGGAAAGGGAGGTGCGAAGCGTCACAGGAAAGTTCTTCGCGATAATATCCAAGGTATTACCAAACCTGCGATTCGTCGTTTGGCTCGTCGAGGTGGTGTGAAACGTATATCTGGATTGATTTACGAAGAAACTCGTGGCGTATTAAAAGTTTTTCTGGAAAACGTCATTCGCGATGCAGTCACGTATACCGAACATGCTAAGAGAAAGACTGTGACAGCCATGGACGTTGTTTACGCTTTGAAGCGTCAAGGACGCACTCTCTATGGGTTTGGTGGTTAAAAACCGCCATAGATGCTTCAGTCATTTTTTTATTATAAACACGGCCCTTTTCAGGGCCACAACATTCTTTTTAACGAAATGGAACTCCTCTGATACATCAATAATTACATTAAGTAAATTTTTAAATTTTGACCTATGCGATATAAAATTAAATTATATTTATTATAACATTTTAGTTAAGTACATTATTTCAAATTACAAGTCAAATCAAACACATTCTTTTTTGCATCTTGCGTGCAATGGTGTGTTCAATTGAAATTGTTGAATGAAATTGTATCCATATATATATATATATATATATATATATATATATATATATATATTTATGATATTTAATTATAATATATTCATCTGTCCCATTTATATTTACTTTTTTTATTAGAAAAAGTAAATTATTTCGTGCAAATATAGGATTTCAAGATATACTGTTCTAGTCGACGTTCTGCTGGATATTGCTGCAGGAAGTAGAATATTTTTTATTTGTTTATTTTGTTGAATTTATAACAATCAATTCATTTATCATAAGAAGCAATGATTAGCACGTTTCAGAAGTGAAACATGTTACTTTTTGCGAACAAAATCAGAATATGCTTTTTATGTGACTGATTACAACAGAACGTGTTATTTTTCGAAATCAAAAAATATTTTTTATTACTATAAATGAAAACATTATTTTCTGAAAGTAATTGAAACATACTGCTTTTCATGATGATGAAGTCCAAAGTATTAGTCTTCGTAAGACAAGTGGAATATGATACTATTTCTCATAATGATGTTGAAAGATGATGATATGTATATAGGAAATAATAATAACCTAAATAAAAACTGAAATATTACTATACAAAAAGAACATGTTCAACGTAAAAAATTATTGGTGGCCCTAAAAAGGGCCGGTTTATAAATTCCACCATATTAATCA
>NC_057690.1:4262778-4269194 GCF_014466175.1 Vespula pensylvanica | reverse complement strand
ACGTATAACTTGGTGAATAATAACCAGATGAAAGGTTAGTCTTCCATTATGTAGTCTCTCGTGACTCCGTCCTTTGCCAATAGAAGCGCTGCAGAAGCCCAAGAACCTTTCGAGCGATTCCATTGGTCCGTTTTCATCTACAAGAAACTATAAATACGATATCGCTGTGCGGTCTACTGTTTGCGAATCATTGCTCCTAGCTTTCGTTCTCACTTTAAAAGTTTCTATCAGAATGAGCTAATATGAAACAGATTTTCTTTTATTATTGGAGATGATTAGAACACATGCTACACATTCTAGAATAATGACAACAGTAAAGCAGACATATATACTATGCCATCACATAATCCTACAATCACTACCAAATTAATACCCTCGTTAGACTGCACATGACAACTATGAATCAATCATCGATCCTCAACAATAGGGTTCATGTATAAAAATTGTAGAATGATCGATCAATTTGCATTTGATTAATTGAAATATTTGATAGTTGTGCTAATATATACGATCACCTCCAGAGATCAAATCTTTATGAGAATTATAAACTAAAATCACTATCATTTGTTCATGAGGAAGATCGAATTAAAAAGTAACATCATCAAATTGCGAGATTGATGACCATATTACGTAAACATGCTTGTCACCGAAAAGCTTCCATTATCAACAATTCAATGGTTAAGGATTGGAAAGAATTTAACAGATAATCCTCATCTAATTATCTTATTCATCTTTGCAAGAAGATCGAATAAATTGAGATATGGAGAGTAAACTTGTACACGATCTTTCTGTACAAATCAAAACTCGTATCTTCAAAATTTAATTAAGTTAAACTCTAATCTCTAATTTCCACTTTGTTTTAACATAATAACTGAGTTCATTACACAATTAAACACTATTGAAGTGGGAATTCTGTTGTACCTCTCTAGCATCAATTTTCGTCTATTGTGTTATCGTTACGTACTTTTAGACTCAACCAACTCTTTCTGATATCGCTATCTTTGCTGCAACCTGGAAATCTCGTGTACCTCGTTCACAAGATTGCAAAACTATCTGATATTGATTCTGAACTTTTTCAGTGATTGAAATTTGATAAAATTGAAGTTTGTGTTATAAAAAGATCTTATACATCTGAGAAAGAGTTATATCATCAAGTTGTCGACGATTTCTGAGTTCCATTGTCGAATAATATCAAATGACGCTTAGCCTTGTATGAAATAGATCTAATTTTTTGCCATGGAAATCGAATAAAAAAGTTCATTAAGATCATCTTTATTTATCTTTGTCGAATCGTTTTTCGAATAGTCGACTAAATATCTATAAAATGTGTATTCGATCGAGTCTCGCTTATGAAATACAGCTATGGTGTGGAATATTATTCCTAAATATTTATAAATTAATTATCCAATGAATGCAAAATTGCAATTTAAAAATAATATTTTGGCTATCCATCCAATGACATTTCTAACCAAAACGATACTTTGTAGACTTATAAATTGTTATTACCGTTGTTCATTTCATAAATAAAAACGAATTGATATTTAAGACAAAATCATGTACTATTGATTAATTAATAATTTTGTTATTGAACATCGCAAAGTATTTTTAGTATCAAATTGTTCGTATTGAAATTGAAATCCATTATCTGCATTAGTTAATTTAATATTTCAGTGAAAAAATCAGATCTTACTATCGATGTGAAATTCAAGAAAACCCTTAATCATATGAGTTTGTTTTGGCCCTAAAAAGGGCCGTTTAAAATCGCATAATAAATTATGCTTTCTTCTCTGTCTTTTTAGGTAATAAAACACTTTGAATATTTGGCAATACACCGCCTTGAGCAATAGTTACACCAGATAATACTTTATTTAATTCTTCATCGTGACGTATGGCAAGTTGTACATGCCTCGGTACTATTCTGGTTTTTTTATTATCACGCGCTGCATTTCCAGTCAATTCTAAAACTTCAGCAGCTAGATATTCTAATACTGCAGCGAGGTATACGGGTGCACCAGCACCTACTCGTTCGGCATAGTTGCCTTTCCT
Source organism: Vespula pensylvanica (assembly GCF_014466175.1). NCBI lineage: Eukaryota > Metazoa > Arthropoda > Insecta > Hymenoptera > Vespidae > Vespula > Vespula pensylvanica. Next base: position 4,267,148 of record NC_057690.1, on the reverse strand, counting down.
TAAAAGGCGATGGATACGACCAACAGGAAATTGTAAACCAGCTCGGAGAGATCGTGATTTAATAGTAATCTTCCCTTTCGATTTACTATCACTGCCTCGTCCAGACATTTTGATGATATTAAAAGTTACGCGAAACGTCAGAAGTTCAAACTACGAACGCCAATAGAATAATGGCTTGAAATAGAAAGTTTCGTATATATATAATAACTTGTAGTATTCGTCCAACCAATGGCGTTCGAGCATAATCCCCTCTTTGATGCGATTGGCGCAGCCCCACTCCCGGCTTATTATATATAAGGAACGCTGTATTCCACAAACATCATTCAGCGTTTTGGTTTCGTGTAGTGCTATTGTATTTGACGATAACTTTAAATAGTTATTTACTATGCCGCCTAAAGCTAGTGGTAAAGCTGTTAAAAAAGCTGGTAAAGCTCAGAAGAATATCAGTAAATCTGATAAAAAGAAGAAGCGTAAGAGGAAGGAAAGTTACGCTATTTACATCTATAAAGTACTCAAGCAAGTACATCCGGATACTGGAATCTCCAGTAAAGCTATGAGCATTATGAACAGTTTCGTCAACGATGTTTTTGAACGAATTGCCGCGGAAGCATCGAGATTAGCTCATTATAACAAACGTTCGACGATTACTTCTCGGGAAATTCAAACTGCAGTGCGTTTGTTGCTACCTGGTGAACTTGCAAAACACGCTGTTAGTGAAGGTACCAAAGCTGTGACTAAATACACTAGCTCCAAATAAATGATTAATATGGTGGAATTTATAAACCGGCCCTTTTTAGGGCCACCAATAATTTCATTACATGGGACATTGATACGGAATTAAAATTTGTGTTTGATATAATAAACCGCAAATTGATTGATTTTGGCGAATTGTGCGTAGAGATCAATTTTGTTAAGTTAATCTTTCAAAATAAATCGTTATATTCGAACACGATCTTGGATAATAATCGTTTGCATTTCTATATTCCATTAGATTCTTTTATTAAGTTTGTGTTAATTTTTTAAATAATGAGTAAAGCACTTTATACAAATAAAATAAACTAAATAACTAAATAAATTAATAATTAAAATAAACTAAATAAATTAAACTTACCTGTTAGTGATATAAATTCTTTTTCAATATTCGAAAGGAAATAATACGTGTTAAGGAGAAAAATGAGAAATTGAAAATATTCGATTGCTATTTATCTTTTTTTCTTTTTCTTTACCCTTATCGATAGTGAGCCGCATAATCTGTGAAGCGAGCATTCACGTCGAACTTTGAGTACGCCTATTTTTTATTTGCAGATTTACATATTAATATCTAAAAATTTACAACAAACAGGAATGTGTCTTTAGGTGTATGCGGGTGTTTTCTTTTTTCTTTCTTTTTTTTTTTTCATTATATCTTTTTTTTTTAATGCGTATTCGTGAGTGGCAGACCTGAGAAATCGATCACTTTGATATATCTTAACTTACAGTCAATAGAATAGTTTCGTAACTCTAACATCTTATTCGATATCGACGCAAATTTATCTTTGAAAATTAACTTGATGATCCTTCGGAGTTATTTTTCTTTTTTTTTTTTTCGAACAACGAAATATCCTCGCAGAATTGTATACATAAAAGAACGAGTTAATGGAAAGAAAATTACGCGTAGGTCAGCCAACCACGAAAAATTCGAGTCGTCTTAAACTAAAACGAATTTCTTTTTAGCGATCATTAATGATTACATCGATCCACGCTCCGCAATGTTGGTATCACCCAAAAGTGTATTTTAATATTTTGTTTTCAACAAAAGGTGATCGAACGATACGCTGTCAAGAATTTCTTTCATTTCTTTAATATTTTTCTGTTTTTTTCTTCTCTTCTTCGTCTTCATTTTTTTTCTCTTTCTTTTTTTACTCTTTTTTGTTTCGAAGTAATACTCTAGAGTAGAAAAAGGTGAAGAGAGTGAGGTGAAATGAAATTTTAAAGGGCTCGTACGACTTGTCTCCCTCACGATTTGCATGATCACTTTCTTTTCTTATTTTTTTTTCCTTTTTTCGTCTGTTTCTTTTCACTTCTTAAATATATCGACGAAGAGAACCATAGAAATTAATCTACATTGCGCACTGTCGGTTTAGTCGAACGCGTTGAACAATGAAATACATTGAATCAAATGGACGGGTTCGTACTGGAAGCAATTTTCTTGAAATAGTAGCCTTCAAAGGACGTAAAGAGTCCCCTTAAGCAATTTCAGCTAGTTGATATAAAATTGAACAAATTATTTTACTTCTTTCCTTATAACAAAATCCTCAAAATATTTTCTTTAGGTCACCTTCACGATAGAACGAAAGTGAAGAACCACTCGTAGCAATAGCGTCTACGGGTGCTTCATACTTTTTAATAACTTTAAACAATTTTTTGAATATTTCTTTTGTACGACGTTTTTGTATTAATAAAGGATGCAACCGATATTTCTTTTCTTTTCTTTTTTTTTTTTTTTTGAAGGTAACAACATTATCATAACAATCTTGTCGATATTAATTTCGTTTGACTGTTTTCGATATTGACAAATTCGAATTGCTGAGTTTGGTCGCCTAATTTTGTGATCATTCGTCGAGCTGATTTGTCGGTTATTGATCGACAGTACGCATATAGATTTAGGGTAAAATTATATAGAAGTATGTTTATCTCACTGATTTCGATGATTTTTGTATACATTGTTGGGGCATGATTTTGAACAATATTTTTCTTACATACGCACGCGCAGACACACACGCACGCACGCACACACACACACACACATATTATATATAACCACTGCCTAGCTTTAATTTCCGAGATATTCATGAAAGTATTTTTTACAATTTTTACTTTGACCTGAATTGGATGTCGCTTAGTTTTGGGTTAGGCTTATCTACGGACATGATTATATTCAGCGTTTCTCGATTTATAAATCGCGAAATGATACCTACTATCTTACACCAAAGCGAGGAAAGTGATTAACTTGTAAGAGATTTTGAGAGATTTCAACACACATCAAAGTAAATATAACAAAAATATTTTCATCGATTATTTTGGAAGTTAACAGCGAGCGGGCGGATTATATGTATAAGAAAAAGTTGTTCAAAATTTTGATTTCTACAAACATTCAGTGAAATCATTGAAATCAGTGAAATCGACGTACTTCTATATAATTATCGAAGTTAATGTTCTCTCCAATTTCATTTTATTTTATCTTATTTTATTTTATTTTTGTCTTTATCTCCTTAGATAAGTATCGACGTTGAAACGATTCAGTCATAATCATAAAGGAGGCAACGAGTACCGAGCACTTCTGATCTCGCTTATTCAAAAAGGCGCGTACGAACGAGGAACAAGGTTTACGATCGCTTACGCAGAGCGTCGTTAACGATATTTAAAATTTACAAAAATTATATGACAGACGTCGACGAACGTTTTTTCTTCTTAAGTGACGTCCCAGAAACGATTCGAAAAGATTTTTCGGAGTTTATGTAAGACCCTCGAGTTCTTTTTTTTCATCTTTTTTTTAGCTTTTTATTTATCATAGATTCTACTATCGCGAGATGGAAATGTTATAAAAAATTTACGACGATTCGATCATTAAGAAAGATTCAAAATCGTTCTTGGGGTGTCACTGAAGAAGAGAAATATGATCGTCGAAAACACGAAAGGATTCTTCGATCGAGATGATCCCCGTATTCCGAATGATTTCGCATGTATATTTGTATATGAGTGTATATATATATATATATATATATATATATATATATCTATATATGTATATCATATATAATATATATTATATAAATATCTATATATTTATATGTATAATATCACGTATTATATACACAATATATATACATATATATATATCTATATATGTATATCATATATATTATATATATATATTTATATATCTATATGTATATTACGTGTTATACACACAATATATATATATCTACATATATAATATATATGAAATGTATAATTTTGTCTATACATTCACACGTTGTTTTAACCACCATTCGCTAAACTTCAAACCTCAGCTTTTTAAAGACATATTTTTAATATCTAACATTCACTTTTTTAAAAACATTTCTGTATACATCTATTTAATATCTCAACAAATTCATCATGATTCTCGTCGTTATCATTGTCTCTTTTTCTTTCTATTATTATATGTATGTATATTTGTATATTTATTTATATGAATACTTTTTTTCGACATCTCTTCGCCACGTTCATTTTTTTGCACTTGCAAAATTCCTTCTCTCGCTATTTTGAAAGATCTTCGTTCACTTTTCTCGTCAAATTTGCATCTTTCGTAGATCTTTATCGTTAACTCTGATGTTATTGTTAACAAA
>NC_057690.1:4218142-4262768 GCF_014466175.1 Vespula pensylvanica | reverse complement strand
AAAAAAAAGGAAAGGAAAAGAAATAAATAAGAAAAAAAAATTTTTTTCGAAAGATGCTTCGATAATCTTGAAAAAATGATGAGACTATTCGCGATATAATACGGATAGTACAAGTGTATTTTTTTATTAATCTTTCTTTATTATCTTTCTTCACTTTGTTGTTGCATTTTCCGAGATATATCCATTTGTTCTTACTTTTAAGAAGAACAAGTTCGATATCTTCGAATTGCGTAAGAGTCCTAATACTCATAAATTCTTTCCAATCTGGTATTTATCAGACTCTCTCTCTCTCTCTCTTTCTCTCTCTTTTTCTCTCTAATTTCTAATTTCTATTCCAGAGAGATCAATTGAATATTTTACACTGTTTGGATATGCAGCATATATACATATACCTGTATATACAAAGTCTTCCAACGAAGTGTCTGCTAACATCATTACGAGGTCTAATGATTTTTTTGAAAATACCAAGACAGATCAATTTTATTTTCGTAGGGGAAAAGGTCATTGTCATTAATTCGCCCACTTTGAGTTAATCTCTTTGGGGAAGGGAGAGTGACAAAGCACTCAACAATCTTTAATAGCAACAGAGTATTAAGTGCTATATCATTTAGGTCTTTTAATTCTCTTCACAACGATGTTTTTTGTATTCTTAATCAACAATTACCAAGAAAAGACTATTTACTACATGAAGATCGGTTATACATATTTTGAACATTTAATAAAATAAACATTTAATAATAAGAATAATCAATAAAAATTTATTGTATAGCTAAAACTTCGATAATGCTTTTTCTCAAAAACCATTGATTTAAAATTGAAAAGAAATAACATCATTGTAAAGAGAATTAAAAGAGCTTATAAATGATGCCATTTGATCTTTATTGCCATTTGAGATTCTTTAGAGAGTTCCCATGCTCCTTAAGGGATTAATGGATGAGTGGGTAAATTTATTCCCTTCGAAAAGAAAATTGACTCGTCATGGAATTCCTTGAAAAAGACTAAATTTCGTAATAATCCTGATGGAAACTTTTCGTTGGGATACTCCGTGTGTATTTGAGTGCGTGTGTGTGTGTGTGTGTGTGTGTGTGTATATTTCTTTTTTCTTTCTTTATCATCAACGAGGGAAACGTAACATTCACCGAGCGTATTTAAGGAACACCTCATTCCTAATTTCCTTCCATCCGAGGCAAACTAGAGAGACTCGCATGGCGATGAAATTATGCTACCAACATCCGCATCAACGTCCGACGTAGATGAAGTATGTACCGTGGAACATAATTGATCGTGACATCACGACACGGACATTATTTTTGACGGACTAAAACCCAAGCACATATATATATACACATATATGCTTATTATATATATGTATATAAATATATACATACAAGACATTTTCACGAGTTCAACACGAAAATAAAGTTTTACATCGTGCATTAACCCCTCTTCCATTTTCGAATCCCTTCGATTTTTTGTTTTTCATAACTTTACAATGGAACCAAAAAAGTTTCGATTAGATATATACATATTTAGCTTAGCGTTATTCAATACGCTGCTCGCGATAATAATAATAATAATAATAATAATAATAGAAATAATAATAATAATAATAATAACAATAATTATCATAATCGATTTTTCCTTTTCCTAATAATTTCAAGATTCGTAGTTTATAGAATATTAATTGACGTTAAAAGAGCGATTCGTTCTTCGAAATATCATTATATCATCGGATTATCATTTCCCGTTAAATTTTCACGAGCTAACGAATATGACGTACGTATAAACACTTTACTTTTTCTAAACTTCATTCTATCGTAGGTACGTATGCGTATTTACGATCATTATAACACATGCTTTTTCCAAGAGCATAGATATAATTCATCTTACAATATTCATATAAATATTATTTTTATATATATAAAAACACAACGCGATGCGTAAAGTTTTTTTTTCCTTTCTTTCGTTTTGTTCTGTTTTTTTTGTGTTTTTTTTTTTTTTTTTTTTTAATATTTTCTTTATTTTTTAAACGAGTATCGATCAAATCTCTCTCTCTCTTTCTCTCACTCTCTCTCTTTTCTTTTAAATTTCTTTTCTCTTTCATCGTCGTTCTACGATTAACTATATAATATAAAAAACATTCTCGATACCAATCGATTCAAGCAAACGTACATAACGAGAGAAAAAATTGCAAAAAAGGAGGCTGTAACGATTCTGTATTTTAGAAATCGAGCAAGGATACGTCGTAGCACGGTTATTTTGTCACCGTGTATAAACGCATTATTAGAAGTGCACTTTCAGGATAATAATATGTTAGACATACGTTTTTAATTATTTACAAAATATTCCCCGTACTTTCCGCTTTTTTTCTACTTATATTTTTCTTCTTCTTTTTTTTCATTCTTCTTGTCTCTTTCTTTTCTGTTTTCTCTTTCTCTTCTTCTCTCTTTTAAATTTTTATATTCCTATGTATATAAAGCGGATGTCACATCCTTAACGTAAAAGACAGTGAAGTAAGTACGAGTATTTCGTAGATATATTTCTTTTCTTTTTCTTTTTTTTTTCTTTTAATAAATATACCTTACACGTACGTAAGTGTATCTTCTTGTGCGAGTTTATAGTATGTATATCTTATGATCTTCTTATTTTTCTTTGAAATTGCTTTAGCAATACTCATTTTCGCGGCAACCTCCTTGAAACTTTCGTTAACAATTAGATGAACGTGCTGTGAGAATAATTTCAAAATACTAAGATGAAATTCGAATCTCAACCTATCGTACCCTTTACGTTTTTCATATATTTGCGACCATAGTTAGAACATGTCTATAGACCTTTAATCGAATTCTAATCGAAAAAATCTTTTTTCCCTTTGTAAACTATTTAAGTGAGATTAATCATAAAAAATTAATATTGTTATTAGTTCATGCGAGATAATAAATCGGATTTTCTTTTTTCTTTTTTTCTTTTCATTTCTCTTTCTCTTCTGTTTTTCCTCGTTTTTATTCAAGCGAGAACCAGACAAACAGTTTATTCGTGGATTCTATCTTATTCGATTCAATAAATTGACATTATCCCTCGTATACACGCGAAATAGTTTCATTTAACTCTACGATGATGATTCTCAGGAATGATCGAAAATGTTTGCTCAAGGTTCCGACAAATTATAAAAACGAATGATAATAATTCTGACTTCTTGTGTCGATCGATCGATTAATCCTTTCTGCAGAGAAACAAGCGCGTATGCATGTGTATATGTATGTAGGGAAATACATGTATATGTAATTTTTCATTAATCGCGCCGCGCTCTCTGGTTGAGATTAATTTACTTATATTCACGTTAACGGCAGGCGCGATAATAATAATAATAATAATAATAATGATAACAATAATAATAATATAAATAATAATAATAACAATAACAATAACAACAATAATAATAACAACATTAATAATAATAATAAAACAATAATAATAATAATAATAATAATAATAATAATAATAATAATAATAATAATAATGATAATAATAATAATAATAATAATAATCACCATCATCATCATCATCATCATCATCATCATCATCATCATAATTACAGTAATAATAATAATAATAATAATTATGATGATGATAATTATCAATGTATACAGTCACATTTCTTCTTCGATTGAGAATTTTGTATTTCGAAGACGTAGGTATGTATGTATCTATCGATATCGAGGATTATTCCGTTAATATGTTTCTTGCATTTGACTTGAGAAGGTTTCGTATTAAAAACAGTTTGATGGTAATTGACTCGAAATACAGAGAGAAAATTGAATAAAGATCACTTCTCGTTCGTCGTCGTCTAATAAATATTTTGTTTCGTTTTTTGTTGTTTCTTTTTTTTTTGTCGAATCAATTCATTGACGTATTAGTAGGTATAAAATAAATTGCGGACATCCACTTGTTGATTGTTTGGAACTCTTAAAGATAAAAAAAGAAATACATAGAAGAATCATCGTCTATTTTAACTTGCGGTTTTTTTTTTGTACATTTAACTTCAAGATCCGTTTTATTTAAAGAATGAAATTAATATATAAAAAATAAAATAATTATATCAAAACATAATCCTCAATAAAATTTTGTTATTAAACGATTAACAAAAAAAAAAAAAAAAAAAAAAAAATCCGTTGTCATTTGAAGAACGAAATAGACAAAAAATTTGAGACTTTATTATGATCTCGAAGTGCACATCTTAAGAAATTTAAGCAACGAAGTGTTCGAAGCGCTCGAAGTTGTTTTTCTCATTTGTTTTTATTAGAAGCGAATCGAAGTGTTTCAGATCGCGTAATTAATTGTAACAGATACGGATGTTCGTTTTGTATGAATACAGAACTGATCAATGTCCATGAGAACGTATAGATCAATCATGCTTTGTTCTAAAGAAATAGAGCACGGTTCTTCTACGATAATTTCTTTATTTTTCTAGAGTTCCATGACTCAACAAGTATATTCTATACGTTGATGAATCAATGCAAACGTTCTTTAACGAGACATTGTCGAAAATATTCGCCATCGGGTGTCCTAAATCTAATAGTAATAATAAAGAAAAAATGTGAAGATAGTATAAGAACGTAACATGAAGCATTAATCGTGAAAAAAATGTGTCGATTGTTCTTCCATCACGAGGAAGTTTTCAACCGAAAGAAAATGCAGAGACGAGTATTTTTCTGTTTTCTTTTTTCTTTTTGACGTGACCGGAAATGTCGAGAAGAATATAAATAACAGATCCCACTCTCCTTCTCGGTGACGATACACCTTGTTTCTTCGTTTTTAACACTTAAAAGGGACCAGACGTATTATTCAAATGGCCGAGTTGAACATTTAATTGCATTAAATGCGAATGAATCTGACACATTTCACGTGTGCGCATTATGGATAATTTACAACGGCCGATTATTGCACAAGTCGACATACAGCTAAGAGATTCTGTAAAATAAAATGTTCCGATTGAGCGATACTTATATGTATTAGCGTTAGTACAGTCCAATCTCTCGAAAATTTCATATAAGAGATGGGGGCATCTTTACGTGCACAACATTTTATATTTCAGAATTTCCTTGACTGTAAACGCATAGACAATATTTAAGAACAATGACGATACGAAGGGGAAAGAAAAGAAAAAAAATGAGACATCTTAGTTTTACGTTACTATACAGAAGCACGAGAGATATCTCTCTTTTGGAGAACGCGGTCCTTCGAGTGTTACAAAACGAGGAGAGATAGATATTTTTTTACAGATACTCGACAATGTCGCACTTTATCGATATGTTCGGACAACTCGCTATGCTAGCACCGTATCCACTCCTCGCATTACTTTTATGTCTCTCAGTGAGGAGCTTCTGAAATATCGGCAGTAATATCGCCCGGTCCAAGAGTTCGCCATCAGAGGCAGCACTATGTATTTCCCCACCACTCGATGTAACGCCAGGCCCAGCTCTCGAACCAACACGGGTCCCACCACGGCTCACACCACTTGATCCAAGGATACCTTCGCCACTTCCACCAACATCCCCAGCGCGTGGATTACCACTTGCATACTTGCTGTTGTGAATCGTCGCTACATTTGGTGTGCTCTGAACGTATTCCAAGCGAGCTTGCTGATGACGTAATTTCGATTCGGTGTGTCTGCATTCGCGAATCTTCCGCGAAGCAGCAGGACGATGAGGACACTCGGAGATTGAATGACCACCGCCGCTTCGACCACGCAAACATTTCTCTCGCGATCTCTCCGAAACCGAGCGTTGTATGATCGCCGAAGCTAACTCCTCGCATCTTTCTGTTAAAAGAAAATGCGAGTGAGTAGAGTTAGAACGAACGTGATATATACCACTTCAGAGATTGACTTCGTCAGCGCTTTAGCTGGAATTGTTAACGATCTGCAGTTTTAATCGTTGAGGAAAAATAAAGAGCAATGATTGATCTGCTCGTTAATAGTCGTTTTTAGATCAAAACTGCGATGGATCGATCGATAATAGATCGTTTGATAAATCGAATCTTTTATTAATCACGATATTTCTGCGATTATCTTTTTTTAATTTTATTTTTTTTATATAACGAGCTAGATTTTAGGAATGATTTAAAGCATAGATGGACAACTGGCGAACCGCACGTAGCCTTTACTTGTTTGCTAAGATGCGAGAATACGATCCCCTCTATTTGACACCGTTGAGCCTGGTGAGCTGCACGACTTTCGTAACTTGATTTAGTGAACTTAAGCAGTGGGGGAATGAATTGATCGATGGTAGGTATTGTGCGGCTCGAGGCAGAGAAAAAGTTGTCCATCTACGATTTAACGTAAGAATGATAAGATGTAGAAAAGACATTGACCAGTATCAGAGTAGCTGGCGTTGACCATGGCGGGCACGCTCGGCGAGCTGGCGTTGTGAGAATCATGATGCTTACGATGACGTCGCGGCGCCGGTGGGGTCTCAGCTGAGCCATTAAACATTGCGTGACTGTGTCCACGTCCACCATGTTTTTCGCATCTGTAGCCGGTAACTAGACTACGCCGGTGGCCACATTCCCCGATCACGTATGCTTTGTCGAAAGAAGTCTGAATGTCGTCCTTACCACTCGACTTGGACACGTTCTCCGTCGAAATGTAGCTGATCGAGTTAATTGGTACGCTTGTTCTGCGACATTCCGATAGTTCGTGATGAGAATGTGCCAAGGTATCATTCCTCACAGATGATCTTCTTTTTAAAGACTGATGGGATGGCACGTTCACAAATCCTGTGTTAACATTGCAATTCAAGCACACAACTCAATTAGGTATAATGATTGATTTTAACAAGGAACATACGCGAAGTATTCGCTATCGATTTTAAAAATAAAACACAAGTGTTTTTTCTTATCGGTGATAATGCAGTTTTTAAGGAGTAAATATGATTTTCAAAATTGTTACTTTTTTTTTTATAACATCTTGTAAAATAATGGAAATAAAGAATCACATAATATAATGTATCACAAGGTTATTTAGTTTTTTGACTCATTATCTGCAGGGATTTTTATTCAAGAAATATATTATGATATGGACAGAAAATTATTTCACTATTTTTCGAAATAATTCCCAGTGAAATCGACGCACTTGTCGTGTCGCTTCACAATTTTGAAGAATCCCTATTCGTAAAGCGTGTACCCTCTTTACGAACAAATTTGGGTTAGGCAGTTTCAACTTTTGCATTGCTGGTGAAACACTTCCTTTCCAATGCCTTCTTCAAAGTAGGGAGGAAGAAGAAATCACTATGTGTCAGGTCGGGACTGTATAGGCGGTCCATACATTCCCAACCGATAGTAGCAACATTGTTGTGGGGTTTCGCATTGTCATCCAGGATGAGGATTCTTGATATCAGGAAGGCCAAGGTTGGTTTTACCACTAATGTAGAAGTTAAAGCTATCGTACGCAAATTCGTTCGGGCACATAGTTTACGAACGGGAATTCTTCGAACTTGTGAAGCGGTAGTTTACAAGCTCGTCAATGTCAGTGAGGACTATGTCGAAAAATAATGAAATAATGTCTCTTTCTCTGTTTACATTATATCTATCTTTAGAATGAAAATCCCTACAAGTGGCAGAGCAAGAAAATTAATTTTCTTTCTTTCCCTCTATATTTGAGAAGCTCTATGCATCTTGACAAAAATTGTTACCCTTGTTCAATCTACGTATTTATAATTACAAAAGACTAACCAGAATGACGATGTCTCGGTGGAACAAATTGTAATGGCGGAGGAAGAATATGTTGATCGGAGTATCCTTGATCATGTAATTCACTGAATGAGACATTTTTGGAAGGTGGTGGTGTCGGCAGTCTCGCTCTCTCCTCATCCTTTTTCATAATGATTTTAGCATCTCGGGGAATAGCAGTTTCCTCGAGAACAATTGAATCAGTTTCCTCGACTGCTTCTGGTACGAAATCGACGTTCATTTTACCCTCCGAACGTGGTTCCGGACTTCTTTCGAGCAATGGCTCGCTATCTTGATTCTCGTCACCAACATGACTTTTCCTACGAGCGGTATCCTCACCAGTAGTTTGCTTCAATGCCGACGGAAGGATCAAGGGTGAGCGTTCGTTATCGACCGCGATGGCCGGTACCTTTCCGAAGGTCGTCTTCTTTCTGAAAAACGCATCAAATAATCGAGGTCATTGATGAAAAATGGGCACATTTGGTTATGAAATTTTTTGTTGATTTTTTAAATTTAATTTTTTGTATTTTTTATTTAAACCATATATAAAAAAATTATGAATTTAATAAGTAATTATATTTAATTAAAGGAACGAAGAGAAAGTTCATTTTTTCACGACTGTATTCGATTTATAGAAAAAGGGCACATGAATCAATTTTTTTAAACTTATAAAAAAGAAAAAACAAATATTATCTTTTAATCATAATTTCTGTATACGGAACGCTTGAAGGAGATGTTACAGTACCTTTGACAAAAAAAAATTGTTTTTAACTGCATTACTTTTCATTAAGTAATAATTACTTTAATAAAAACTTGGAACTTGATTTACATGAAACAGGATTTCGACGTATATGTCCTCTTTCTGCATCAATGACCTCAATTATTTTATTAGTATATGTTAAATATTAGTATAGTTATATAAACTATAATTATTATTATCATTATTATTATCGTCATTGTCATTATCATCATCATCGTCATCGTTATTATTGTTATTATTATTAGCATACTTAATTATGATTGCAACGAACGCGAGATTCCCAATTTAAAAATACCTTTAAAAAAGAATATTTTAAAAGGCAGATCGTTTCAGCATGCCGCGAAGTAACTTATCTATCCACGCGGAAACTTAATCAATGTGCTTATTTTCTTATCGCTTTTGACTTGACGAAGCGAGTTGGAGGAGGCGAGAGGTTGGATAGAGATGATGATGAAAAGAGAAGGGGAATGCTAGGTGGATATTAAATGAGAATTTCTTTAGCGAGAGTAAAATTACGGAAAGTTACGAAAAGTAGATTAAATCTCGATTTCGCGTGTCACGGCAGTAATTATCTTCTTACTAAGGAGACGATGAGACTGTTCTTTAATTAAAAATCTTTTACTTATTTGTCTTGAAATATTTCACAGTGCAGTATTTCTTTCGAATTTTAATACATTACATACTTTGCGGCCTGTTCGACGACACTCGCGTTCACGTAATCCCCTTCCGCTTGGGATACCGTAGTAGAAGTCAAACTGCACATGGACATCGAAATATCGGTTGTTTCCGTGGTTAAAGATGGACCTAAAAAGAATAAAATAAACAAAATGCGTCAAAATTCTTTCCTTGTACATATGAATTCTTCATTTAATTTTCATCAAAATACGAAAATATTAACCATCTTTAATGGCGTCCGTTTCGAATCTACCATATTTTATGTCCGCCATATTGTGCAATTCTACGTGACAAAAGACACGTCACTGTGTTTTTATTCAAGTCTGGATGCAAATACAATGTAGGATCATATGTCAATTGTAAATATCGCTTTATATTCTGAACTCTTTTTTCTACTCATTCATGAATCATAGCCTTGAATGAAATTCTTTTCTAAGAAGCGAGCAAACATTCCTCGATAATCCTAGATTAATTAGGTTAAGTGTGGCTTCATAGCGGTACTTTTGATATGAGAGCTAAGAATGCACAGTTCGAATGATCATTAACCACAACTACCAAAGTATAACTGTAAAAGTATGACCGACTTCAATATTTTTTCTTGAAAAAAATATTTCCCCTTTTTTCTCTATTCTGTTTCGTCATTATTATCGTATGTGTAAATGTGTGTTTGCGTATGTTATAATTATTATTATTTTCAAATATCAGTTTTGAGCGATCGTACTTCTACGACTGTAATAACAAATTATCTCTAGACATGCACACTGGATTAAACTAGCAAATGCTAAATTCGTGAATTGCTGTTACGGATGTATCAATCCGCGTCTGCAACAAACGTTGTTGTACTGGCTGAGCGAAAGAACTTTTTCGAATGGAAAAAACTACTGAAAAACTAAATGAAAGAACTTTTCCCAAACAATGAACATAGGATGTGCGACGCATGAAACTGATGTAAAAAACGAAAAATTGTGCGGCTACTGTTGCAAAACATGTTTCTAAAAACATTGCGTGCATACTCTGTGGAGTGAAAATGTAACTTGAAAGTAAATATATAACAGGTATATCCCTTAAAAAATAAATTTATAAGTAGGAATAAAAAATTTCATAAATATAATGAAGAATTTCCAATTAGATAATAATTTTTTACTACGATATAGAAGAAATCCTAAAGTCATTAACATAATATATCAACGTTTAAATGAGAAGCAATAATAAAAAAAAGCAGGATTGCTAGTTCATATATCACTTTCTTTTTTTTTTCTTCTGGGCTATGTCGAATACGACGAACAACTGACCTTTATGATTTTGAGTGCCATGCCTCTGGATAGTGGGCTCTAACATACAGAGTGTGATAATTAAGTTAAACTGTTCGGTGCAAGATAGCCTTCCGCGGTGAAATGATTTCGCGTAACATGTATCTATCTTTATTAACTTCATTTTTATCACTTATGTCTACAGAATATTTGGTTTATTAAGTGCTAATTATAACGTTGACACGTACAAAGATATATTTATAATATACAAAATTCATGATAAAAGCCACCTGATGATATTTAGCTTGGATGCGATCGGGAAGATATACATCAACGAAACCAAACAATTATAAGCAATCCGATTACCTTCTTTTTTTATGATTCCCTCTTGCCTTGGGACGGTTAGCCTGTCCATGACTTCCTGAGTGTCCGCTACTCCATCCTCGCCAAGTCTTCTTAGGAACATCTGGTGTAATAAGATTAACAGAAATGATACTATTACATATTATAGAAGGAAGATATCAAATGAATAGTCATAGTTCAAAGAATCCTACTTACTTGAAGTTCGCTGTCTTTCTCCAAAAGCTGTTTGCGAAACTTTTGATTGGCCGTCGTAGCTTCCTTCAATCGTTCCTCTAACTCGCTCACAGTGGAGTCCCTTCTAGCTTTGGACACCGGTCTTAAGGTTGGTCTCATTCGCTTGTCGATCGCACCCTGCGGATTTCTTCGTAACTCTATCAGCTAGGTGTCATGAAGGAAAAGCCCCGTTGAGAATCAAGCTCGTTGGCAATAGAGAGAAACTGTTGAACTGGCATCAAAAAAAAAAAAAAAAGAAAAAAAGAAAAAAGAAAAAAGAAAAAAAAGAAAAAGAGAAAGGGAGGGAGAGAGAGAGAGAGAGAGAGAGAGAGAGAGAGAGAGAGAGAGAGGAGATAGAACACAATAAAAGAGAGTTACCTTAGGTACGAACACAAGACAGAGTGTGGCCGTACTGCAGAATATGATGAAGACGGCGAGCATGATGAACATGGCGTCTTGCTTATCGGCAAGGACGAAACTTATGGCTGCACCGGTGACGCACATTATCACGACATTGTAAACGCTCATCCCGACATATTTGCTGTCGTTCAAAGCTGGTATACTGACGTGTCGTGTCTCCCACGCCAGAAATGCACCAAAAATCTGAGAAAAAAAATCTCTTTTGTTATATTTCTTCGACTTTGTTTTTCTCTGTTTTCTTTCTTTTTCTTTATTTTATTTATGAAAGAGTAGGGAGAAATTATTATTAGACTAACCATCAGGAGGCCCTTATAAGCATATATACAACCCATGTAGACGGTCATCCGGTTGCTCTGGCAATACTCGTTTTCCGGTATGATGATGATGTCCTCGCTCGAGGGATGCGGCTGCGAGAATAAGGAAACAGAGAGGAACATTTTATAAGCATGATCGTTGAGTGTAATCGGCCGAGCGCGAGCGTTTCAAGCATCCGAGGGCTCTGTGCCAAAACGATAGGTATATCCACTCGTTAGAATGAGAGAAAGAGAGAGATCGAGAGAGAGCCCGAAGGAGATCGAGCGAACGAGCGAACGAGAGAGAGAGAGAGAGAGAGAGAGAGAGAGAGAGAGAGAGAGAAAGAATATGTGAGAGTGAGAGTTAAAGAGAGGTAAGTGCTTCGAGAATTCTTTCCGATAACAACGTTGAGTGTGGTCCAGAGTGCCGATTGTTGGCAAAACGCTACCGATGATTGCTTTTGCTTTTTTGCCTTCTCTACCTATTTTCTACTACCACAAGTACTCTACCTCTCTTATTCCTCGCTACCACCACATCTTCTCTTGCTTTTTCATTATCTCGCTCAAACGTGAAACTTCTCTTTCTCTATATCTATCTTGAAAGAGAAAGAGAATGTACGAACTCTAGCTTTTTCAGTACATCTTTTTTTTCTTTCTTTTTTTTTCTTTTTATATTCTTTCTTTTCTTTTTATTTATTTATTTATTATTATTAGATATACATCTACTTGTCAAACGAAAATGTTTTTTCTTTCGCTCATTGAATATTTCTTTCATTTCGTACCTCGAAGGGAAACGCGAGATATCCACTACCATGTAAAATTAAAATTTTATTACTCGCATTATCGTTTCTATATCGCTATAATTTCTCATCGTATTTAATATAATATTGTAAATGTGTATGTGGTGTGTGCTTGTTCAATACAATTATATAAAATATTATTATTAATAATAATGATAGTATTAATAATATTACTTGTAATGTATAACGTAACGTATAATATAATATCTATTATAATTCGTTTAACAACGTGTGCAATAATTTTAATTTAAATCTTGTAAATTAAACAAATTACATTGGAACATGGTAACATCGATATTTTCGATTAGGGAATGTTTCTTTCTCCCGTTTTTGTAAAGGACGGAGTCAAAAAAAAAAAATAATGAAATTTTCTCCAGTATGTGAAATATACGCATAAATTTACATACGTACTATTATTTGTTATTAATTCATCAAGATAATACGTAGGACGAAATGACTGTTGCGATAGGAAATACGCGTGGTGCCTTGCCTGGTAAAGTTGCGCGAACATCAATGGAATGTTCTCCTCGAGCGCACAGTCGATATTCCGAAGAGCTTTGCCCGGCGTGTGAGCCTGAGCAAACCAGATTCCGAGGAGCACACCCTCCCGAACCGTTCAAAGATGCTGCTCGATTCGTCTTTCTATTTTTTTTCTTTCTTTTCCTTTTTTCTCTTTTTTCTTTTTCTTTTTTTTTCTCCTCTTTTTATTCGTACTTTTTCCCATCTTTTTTTTCCTCCCACGGTGAAACTTGTACTCGTTCGTTCGCGCAGACAAAATATAGTACGAGTATTTGACGATCGAAAGATAGAAAGTATAATTAAACATGAATAGAAATATTCAAATATTCGTTATTCCGTGAAATAATATTCTTTTTTCTCTTTTTCTTTCATTGTTTCTTCCTCTCTCTCTCTCTCTGTCTTTCTCTCTCTCTCTCTCTCTTTTCCTTTTTGTCTTTTTCTCTCTCGGCTTCATTAGAATAGGCAGAAAAATAATAATTAATGAAATCGGATATAATTTTATATTTTCGTTTTATTCGGATAGAAAAGCAAAAAACGAATTACAGTTTCCTTTTTATTAGGATACGTTCGTAGGATTATTATGTTTACCGAGGAAAAAAAAAAAAGGAAAAGTTCAGTTCGGATAAAAAGCTTGCTCTTTGTTCGAGAACAAAAAAAGAATAAAACTTACGTAAGGTTCCATCTGCTTAGTTTCTCGATAAAATGGATCTGCGATCTGCCACGTAGTCATGATCCCGAGGTCGATAACCAGGAGTACGCCAACCACCATGAAGAGCTGATAATCTTTTATAACCTAGATAAAACGGAGATTGTTCGTATGAAAAGCGGATAAAGGAAGACGATAATCGCGAGAGAATTCTTTTTAACCTAGACGCAGCCCAGACGCAACTCAGTTCATAATAAAGAATCAGATACTTTAGAATGAGAAGACGTTTTTGTGGATATCAAACGCGTTAAAGTATAATGAAAAGAAAAATTTTTTTTAAATAAAAAATGTTTTTTTTTTGTATTAAAGAAAAAAGAAATTTGTTCAGCATTGTATTCGCTAGCTATAGTCACTTTAAGACTTTGGAATGTAGTCTTCGGAGAGTCTACAAGAAACTTGCAAATGCGTGCATTTGACTCAATGTATTTCACTGGTCGCTGACAACTGGTCGACAGTGTGCATGCAGCCTTACTAGTTGTACAAGATACACATGTATATATATCCAACATAGCTATCCGTAGGTAGGACATACCTTGTCCGTTAAGAGTACTCACCTTTTTGTTTAACTTCACGTCGGTGAATATCGAATGCACTCGCCAAGTTTTCGAGAACATGGAGCCGAAAGCTAATGAAAATCCAGCCATCAAAAGCCATGCCCTTGCGGTACAAATATACGGGAACGCGGTCACGCTCGACAATTGCGAGTCTAATCCGAGAAAAATGACGCTGCTATAGGTAAACATGCACCCAATGATGATGAGATTGTTCAGATGTGGCGATGACATTTTTATGTATCTGAAAAGGAAATAATAAAAGGAAGATCATTTATATTTTACTTTTATATCTCTGTTTAATTTTGAACGAGCTTTAACAATAACCAAAAAGCTAATAATAGTTTTCTTGATCAATCGGTAATTTTTTTTCTTTATTTATTTAGCGATCCTTTATTATTTCTCTTTTTTTTTTCTTTTTCTCCCTCTCTTTTTTTTTTTCAAAGTCGGTCAGTTTCATTCTTCTTTCTCCGTCTCTAAAAAATCCATTGCATCGCTTTGCCCTCTAGACTGCGCTTAAAACTTTTAATTAACTCCACCGAATAATTAACCGCATTTTTTCCCACGCTCTTGTCAGATGCATCCACTGCGAACGATGCTATGTTTCAAACCGGGTGATCCTTCGCTATCTTTATCTCTTCAGCACTTTCTTTTTTTTTTCTTTCATCCTTTTTCTTTTTCTTTTTTTTTTTAATCTCTTTGAAATGAAATCTCGGGATTTTAATTAAAACAAAATCATAAAAGATCGTATCTTGGACCAGGCACAGACGGCGCCTGCCGATACTGCCGCTACTATTTACAATCTCGATTTTTCTACGAAATCTCATGGGCGGAAGAAGAGATTTTCGATTCGTCTCGCTGTTAGCTGAAAATCTCTCGAAAGAGGTCATCGAGGGGTTAACCGTGTGGAAGTAACGACGATCGAGCCGTCGAAAACTTTTAACTTGCTTCTCTCGCCAAGGAACATCGATGGCTCCCTTTATCGTTTTTCACTTTTCGCGCCTAACACGGTGGAACAGGATGAAAAAAAAAAAGAAAGAAAAGTGTGGAACAGGCAAAATTTCTATATACGGAGTTGTTACTTTCATAGAAACGTATATGTATAGATTGATATGTTACAAATAGTCGAGAGAATTTTCTCCAAAAAAAAAGAAAAAAGGAAAAGATTTTGTTAAAAAAGAAAGAAGAAAAAAGAAGAAGAGAAGCAAAAGTTTTTAATTTGATTATTACCTTTGATTTCTATATCTTATGTTTATGGCAAGGAAAACGACCGCCATAACGATGCCAACACTTGCAGCGGACGCCAGTACCGCGTAGATCGTAATATTCACGGTGGAATGTTCAATGATGTGAAGGGTTCGATCCTTTGGAGGTGACTTGCCTCTCCAAACTAAAGAGTCTCCTTTACTCAGGTCTAAAGTGTCTGTCACTCCGTCATATTCGCCAACTTTAACCTCGGCACCGCCTGGAATCAATAATTTTCATTGCTCCAAAATAACAGGGAACCATAACTCTGTTTATCCTTTTTAAATTTACCTATACATATTTATATTAAATATTGGATATATATTGTTAATTAAAAAAGTATAAAATTATGTGAAAAGCAACCGAGTATCTCCAAAAGTTTTTTCTTGTTTCTCTTTCGTTTTCTTTCTCTTTTTCCTTTTTTTTTTTTTTGATTCAAACACAATACATAATATAAAACTGAAAAGTTTTGCGAACTACTTTGCTCGCTTGAATTATTTTTTTACTCTTATGAATTTACAATACGATACTCGATTTGATTCTCGTGTCCTCGTTAAACTGACCCCATTAAATCAGATGCGACGTCGAATAAATATTTGCCAATATCGTTTTCGAGTGCGCTTGGTTAGATTAGAGAAAATGGGTTATGATTCTCGACGTGAAAGCATCACAAGTAGTTTGAAAGTGGCAAAACTCGATATTCGACTTTCCGTCTAGGGCAAAAGATAAAGAAGAGAATCTTCGTGATTGATTATACGATCGGTCGTCGCCGAAACTTCATCCAAAGCAATCCCCTCAAACCCCTAACTTCCCTTGATTCACCCTCTTTCTTTCATCTCCCCATTTCACTCAGTCCTCTTTGCATCGTCAAAGAAAAAGAGAAAGAACGCACACGATCAAACGTTAAAATAACATTTCTACGGAGGTAAGAGAGAGAAAGAGATAGAGAGAGAGAGAGAGAGAGAGAGAGAGAGAGAGAGAGAGAGAGAGAGAGAGAGAGAGAGAGAGAGAGAGAGACAGAGAGTTAACATAAAATCCACAAAGTCGTGATTCATCTTGAAGTTAGCTAAGATTTTATAAAATCCGATTATCACTCTTTCCAAAGAGGACAGATTTACTCCACTTCGTGAGTACATTCACGTTATCGTGAAGAAAGAGTAAACACGATATTTTATCGTAACCCCTACAATTTATTACTCCTTCTTCACCTTTCTGTCAGCTATTCGATTCTCATATTTTTATAAGAGAATTGGTTGTTCGTATTTTCGATAAAATCCGATTAACTTTTATAATCCTTCGCTGATAATTATTTTATATTATTTATTGGTGATGGTTGTCCGATAAAAAAATTCGCGATGCCAGTTTCATTTGATAGATAAATATATTTAAAATAAAGGATATGATTTAAAATATATTCATAATATATATATATATATATGTGATTTTTTTTCACTTTAATTCATTTTACTCTGATTTCGTTAAAGGTCAGAATTTGTAAGTGTAACTGTTCGTTGTTGGGGGAGTGTAAGCTTGTATCGTTGGTTGCTGGTTGTCTCCTATACTTCTCAAGTTACTAAGTGTTATATACGTATACGTGAGATAAGAAGTTTGGGTTTTTGTTTACAGCATGCAACCTAACAGCTGGAAACCAAGGATACTACTGGCTTACACTCCGTAGGAACTCACAATTTTATAACATAGTTTATAACATTTTGCGATAATAAATGGACCACATATGGCACGTCCTTGAGTTCGTCTCAATAATTGTCAAAGTACTGTGAAATAAAATATACATGGTTCCATTTAAAAACAGTGAATTTGACTTCAAAATTTTCCCATTTCCCCTGCCTCTTGATCTGCAAAAATAATTTTTATTTGCACTATAAATATCGTTTTTACTCTTTCTTTCTTTATTCTACACTATCCTACTTTCTTTTTTTACTTACAAGAAAAGATTTTTAATCTGGCACAATTTTGATTTTAATAAAACTTTGTTGTCATGTCGAGAGAATATCGAGTTATTTTCGTTCTTCTTTTTGTGAAGTGAAGATAAAGTTCGAAGCAACGAAATAGTTTCTTACAGTTCTCTGAATTAAAAATTTTTTTTTAATACTTAGTTGACTAGTTAACCGTAACATGTATATAAAAAATCTTTTTATATAAACTTTAGCAAAATAATTATTATTAAAATAATAATTATTCTAAATTTCATTATTATATTATTGATAAAATATAGCATATACGAGTTTTTATATGAGAATGATCCAATTGTAAGTCGTACTTCTATCAGTTTTTTCTTAAAAGAAAAATCGATCGAATTAGAACGATTACTATGTAAATTGAGTAAATGAAACAATAACGATGCAAAGAAAGTGTCTCTCTTGTAATTTGAATATAAAAAGTTTTTTTCTATGCTATAGAGTTGACTAAGTTATATGGAAAAAATGAAAAATTCAAAGAAATCTCGAGCGAATTTCCGACGAAAAAATTGTTCCTTACAATATGATCTACATAATGAGAAAGTTTTGTTAGGAGAAGAATTTCCGGGTTAGATACATATATTGCCTATATTTTTTTGTTATTAAATACCTGGTTATATCGTCAAAATCGATGTCGGTCTTAGTGTCCTATTTCGAAAATTTTTATTGACAACACGATGTTCATCGAACTCTTTAGAAATTAATTTGATAATAATAACTTAAAAAGAACGCTATCCTTTAAAAAAAAAAAATCTGTTTATAATCGTACGTCGAATGAATAGAAACGATAGTTAAAGAGATATTTAAAGAGAGAGAAAAGAAAAGAAAATAACGCGTATAAAATTTTTTATAAAAATACTTAATAATATATAAATAGGCTTGTTCTTCGACGCATCTTTTATTTATTAGAAATTATTTGAAAGTAATTCGAAGATCAAAAACATACTCTGTTTTTTTCGAAAATATTAATCATCTTGAAATTCTGCGAATTCATCCAGATTAAAGTTCGTTGATAAAAGTTTTAATCAGACCGAACAATCATTAAAGAAATTTTAAAGAGAATGAGAACGTAACATACATATATTACTTGAATGGTACTTGTTATCTCGTCATCGATTTATACTCCTTGAGATAGAACATTAAGGACAAATTTAATACGTCCTTGATTATGTGAGAAGATATCTAAATTAAAGGAATACTTCGATTATTATCCTTTCTCCTTTCAAATACATACCAACTGCATTTGAATGTTTCTATCTCTAGCGTACCGTTAGATACGAGTGGAAATTTGGCAACGAAAGAGACCGTTAACTTCGTCTGGATTTAACTTGCATTTTGCGGTAGGAAATGGCGAACTTTTCGTGTATCTACTACGTACGACTTGCATAGAACTTTAAATTATATTCGCGTATATTTGTGTGTATACTGTTTCGTATAAACTTGTCATTCAGAATACACATTATTATCCTTATTTTTTATTTCATCGTTTCCGAGTTTAACAAATTTTATTAATTTAATTCCATTTACATTAATCGAATGAAGTATTTGAATTTTTGTTTTTTTTTTTTTATTTCTTTCTATATTTTTTTTTTTCATTTAAATGAAACGATCGACGAGAACGAATATTTTTATTGAAAATGCGGTTTTCTCCGCAGAGATCATTTTTTTATTCGATATCCTCTAATCATTGATCCTTTTTTCTTTTTTTTCTTTTTCTGATATTTTACATTTAAATTTCTTATTAGCGGTATCGAAAATATTCTTCATTTTCACGATAGTAAAATAGCCAAGAGATTTCAGATAAATGTATTGCTATTCTCGGGAAATATATATTTACAGACGTAGTTAGTTTCAAATAAATTTTCTTTCCACGAATATCCTGAAGGATCGTCGTTACAAGGAGTATTTGTTGAAGATCTTAAGCTAATTTCAAAATCTTAATGTTCTCTTATCGATTCTATGCGATCCTGAAATAAAAGTGATAGACGTATAAGAAAATGGAGAAAATAAAGAAAACGAAGTAGACGAAAAGGAAGAAGAAAAAGAAGAGAAAAAAAGGGAATGGAAATTTTCGTCTCGCAGAATTCCGATCGACGTGCAAATATTTTCTTTTTTAACCATAGATGTAAACGTAGACGAGAGAAGAATGATCGGTAGAGCGCTTCGTAATCAGATTTTCATAAAATTTTGCAAACACGCCTCGCCTATAATGTTAAAGCCAAGCCTCGTCTCTATGCCATATCCTCCTCCCTTCTTCTCTTTATCCTGTCTTTCTTTATGGCCGCTCGACACCGCTTTAAAAGGCACGGCCCTCTTTAAAAATGAGTCAGCACTTCCGTTAGAAGGGACTAGGTTACAAGGGGATGCAAAGTGCACCTATCACGCGAGAAGCCCACGAGAGATGTAATGTAAATGTTTACGGAATGCGAGCTTGATAGTTTCTTCTTCTCTTCTCAATTTTTTCTTTTCTTTTTTCTTTTTTTTTTTTAACATTTTTCTCTCGATTTTCTTGCGTTCACCATCTTTGCGTAACTTTTACGAAATTCTCGAAAAAGCAATATCTTGGATTAAAAAAGAAAAAAAAAAAAATATGTAAAGGATCTTTGAAAAAAGATGTCATTTCGCATCGTTGTAATCAATTTTTAACTACCGTGTAAGAGAAATTAGCAAGTGGTCAGGACACTTTTAATAAAAAATTTTACAACTATTTTCCACGGATGATTGAATTTTTGATTATCTCTATAGATATCATATATGTGAGATAATGGATTTTAACGAAGAAAATAAACCGTGTTTTTATTTTTACTCTTTTGGCGTCACGAAATTCATTGATTTGTCCGATCTATTTGCATGAATCGCACACACACATATATATATAACAAGAATATATTCTTTTATATTTTCGTTCTGGTTAAAATTACAGTCGGTTAATCGTTTTATTTAACCTAATTGTAAAACGTGAGCTAACGATGATAAAATAATAAAAAATAATGATAATAATCATAATTATAATAATAAAAGATCCGTCGGTTCTTTTTTTATAGCAAGTGTCGAACACGATCCGATAAAAAGAAAACTACTCACGTCGTTTCACTGAAATATTCAGGCGAAGCTGGGTGAGCAAGTTTCTTGAATATTCTTGAAAAACAACCTTGAGCTATACCTTGAAAAAACAATTTTTGTTTTTTTTTTCCTGGAGACCGGAGGACGAAGTATCCATATCATAGAGCATGTAGCTCTTATGTTTTTCTTACTCCTTTTATTCTTTCCCATTTTTCTCTTCGCCATGCTTAACACCTTCCCCTTTAACAAGAGAACCTCATTGCCTTTTTCAGAGCACGCTCTTGGAAAATTTCTAGGATTTTCTTTAAATAGCCCTTCATTTTTTGAAATCCTTTTGCATGGTTTCCAACGCACTTGTTAAATTGCTTTAAGGGAAGTTCTTGTCACGTATCTTCTTTTACCACCATCTTCCTGACCACCAGGATCTAACTTCTCGAAATAACGCGTTAAACTGTGTCTAAACTGTGAGGTTTCTCCAATCGTTCTGTCCTTGCTTATTCTAAAGTACATTGATATCGTCTACAAAGAAAAAAGACAACAACAACAAAAATCCTAAACATATAATACATAGAAACAACCTACAAAATATCAAAACATTTCAATAGAAAGTCATTGAATGGATCAAACGAAAAGGATGAAAAAAAATTGTAAACATTTAATTTCGGCTTATATATTCTCTTAAGAAAACGATTGTAAATGAGTTTTTCAGGCATTAGATCATCACACATTTTCAGGTATCGATCTAGTTATCTATTTATTTTTTCTTTTTATTTACGTCACGTCTCAAAAATTTTTATCATAATACGACATAGATAAAACGTATGTGTAATAATGTATTTATGTATGTACATAGATATACGTAGATCGGAGTACGTTTACAAAGATACGATTAAATGAACATTAATTTTTAATGAGTACCGAAGAGAAAGTCAAATCCACTCTTAATCGTAAGTCTTCGGAAATCTCATGTTCGCAAGTAACGATCAAATCCCACGGGTAACGTTAGCCGACGTTATCCGAAGGGAACGACCAATGCGTTTCTTCTTCCTTCTTCATAATTAACGATCCAGTTTTCGGAATATATGTTAATCCCTCGCGATTACTCGCGTTACTGAATTGGCAAGGTTAGCGAAGCTTAGAGTATAAGATTAATGATGTAAGTATACCTACAGCGTATGTTTACGTGTGCTATTAGGCACGTTTGTTGTCGTACGATAAATATATTAGTATAGACCTTACTATGGTTGTTCTCTCTCTCTCTCTCTATCTCTCTGTTTGTTTCATATTCATTTATTTTCTTCGAGAAAGATTTTCATTTATAAACGAGTTAATTAATAAACGTAGATAAAATGTACGAATGTAGTTGATATATATATGAGTGGAAGAATCAAACAAGAAGAAAGAAAAAATGAATAAAATAACGAGAAAGAGAAAGAGAGAGGGAAGGAGAGAGAGGAAAAGAGAATTCACTCACTTTGAAACTGCTTCAATAAGATGTAAGCTTTTCTCTCGTTGTTGTAAAAACGCACGGGTCCCTGTGAACAGAAAAAACATTTTTTTCAGTTAATTTAAAACGTTAAGTATGTTTGGTTTGATTATTTTTTAAACATAGCCGCCGAGGGAGTTTCTTATGACGTAAGCGTCGTGAAAGTGGATATTCATATTTAAGATACGAAAATCGATACGATCCCTTCATGATATTAAAGTTTCACGTCAAGATCTAAATGTCTACGGTGTATTGTTTGTAATTTTAAGAAACAATTAAGTAATCAATTTTCGTTTGAAAATAATTTGTATGTTAAAAGATTCGTAAGAAATAATTTATACGAAAGGAAATAATTCGGATTTTCCTTATTTTTTATTTCATTGGAATCGAGAGTTTCTTTGTGTAAATTTTTAAAAATATTACACCGTGTAATATGAATCAGTGAGTAGTAATATGAAATTTCAGGATTTTCTTTTTAATAGAATAATGTTTTTTTTTTATGTCAAACAAACATTTTACTCATCAATCTCATTGTATTATCTTTCGTTAACGTAATTTTAATCAAAACAAACTTTTCCTCTCTCGAAAAAGTCTTGGTCTTTAGACGACGGTATATCTGTGAAAACATTTTTAATTTCATTAACATTACGAAGTTCTTCCTCGAGATTTGTTTGTTAAATTTTCTTTTACAGAACGGAATTTTTCAGACTGTCATTGTATGTTCGTTCATTAACAGTACTTTTATTATTTATGACGGAGTTTAGACTCGTCTAAAAAAATCACCCTTATTTCTTTGGTCGGTTCCATCGTAAAAAATTTCTGCGAAAATTAAAGATCAAAATTAGAGAAAAAGAAAGAAAAAAGAACAAGAATAAGGAATTATATGAACTTTAAGGTAGAGCAAAAAAAAAAAAAGAATATGAAACTTTTCAAAACTCAATGAATTACTCAGCGATCGAGTTGCGTATTATGCAGGGAATTTCAGTAATAAATAGTCAAATTTTAAGAGCACGTTTTACTTACAAGAACATTGCAAAGAATAAAAACAATTAGTTCGGAACGTGACTCATGTAGGTATGAGTCATACGAAACACGAGCCTGGAAACGTTTTATTTCCAGTTTATAAACATTGTTTATATACACCGGACAATAATGTATCTTGCAACGACGTAATTTTGTGAATTGACTTTCTATTCACCTTCTATTAGAAATGAACAAGGAATGATTACAGGCATCACTATGGAATTGGAATCAGTCTTTATTTAAGTGTTTAAGAAGAAGGTAGTATTTCGACAAGATGATCGCTTATTCCAATATCGAATGGGGATTCTAGCGTTCATGTTTATACGACTTTGTATCATCCTTACAGTAAGTAAAATATGTTCATCAAATTTGACGATCTATTTCTGATAGATTCTTTATAAATTAGAAATCGTATTAAACAAACCTTTTAATTTTCTTCCTCTCTCTCTTTTTCTCTCTTGCCTGCATATATTCTTTCGAAATGATCTATGTATTTATCCTTATTATCCTTATCGCGTAGTAAATTCGAAATTATGACGTGGAAGGGCGAATCGCTACGATGGACGCGATGTGGTCACGTACGCTTTGGCGTGAGAGAGGTTACGTTGTTTTAGGGACGACGTTGGCCCAGAACGATATGAATTCAATTAACGGTAGGTTACGGCACGCGGTAACGTTGTTTATAACGTTAAACATTCTCCAATCCGAAAGGTCCCATGACTACATTATTGATGTGCAAAAGGAATGCATTCGCTAAAGTCTAGCGTATCTGCGTTATTTCAAAATTAAACGAACTAAACTGTGTATATCAGTACCATCATGCATTATATAAACGTGAAACGTAACGTGTGTCATGTGATTCACATGAGTCAGATTTATGCGATTTCGAATCAGTGAGTAGTAAACGTCCTTCAAAAAGAAAAACTCCATTTCAACGATTTACAACAACTACCTCCATCCTCCTTCTCCTCTTTTTCTCTTTATTCCTTTTATTACTGTTTTGCAAATGCTTTCCGCCATTTTGAATATTTTATTTTCGATTTCTCCTGTTAATTCATCGACTATAAATAATATCGTACAGTATAAAAATTTTATGTATTACCATCAAAATTTTATACGTTCGAATGTTACCCCCTGTTGCTTTAAATTTTATCGAACTTGTTTCGAAAAAAATAATTCATCGTATTGATGAAAATTATCGAGAAAATGGTATTCTATTTGGAAATGGTGTTTCGTTTATCGGATAATTGATTTTAATTTTACAATTGATAATATAATTTCATATCAAATTTTAAATCATACTTACGCATAGTTGCTTTTTTGTTTTTGTTTTTTTTTTTTTCATATTCTATTTCATTACGACTGCAACCAACAGTGTATTATTAATTTTTTTCTCGAATATACAAACGCAGATCAAACGAAGAGTAACATCAATCCCATTTCGAGGCTGCGAGAGCAGCGATGAGATAATTAACTTTCTTTTTTTTTTGTTCTTTTTTCTCTCTTAGTCGCTCGATTAAGCGTAATATTCATGTTTCACAATTTTACCGGTTTATTGGTAGAATACGTCAAACCGCTGTATGATGCACGATAAAAGCGAAATTCGATTTGGTTACTCGTACCGACGTGTATATAGGCAAATAATACTGTGTCTGGCCGCATCACCGGTTGGAATTGCAAATTCACAGGGGAACTCTTCACGCGAACGCCCTTCAACAAGGCTGTTCGTTAATTCGTTTATCGATCTTTGTCGGTGCTGCGCCATTCCTCGCAAAAATCATAAACTGTTAATTTAAAAAAAAAATAAATAAAGAAAAAAGAAAAACAAACGACGATATACGTTTCCAAAGTTTCGCCACTTTGAATTTCCGAAGAGAACGAAGAAAGAATGAGATTAATCCGAACGTTTACTTTTCTTAAAGTTTCTAATTATTTTTTTAATCTCGTTCGACGAAGAAAAAAGAAAAACATTAATAAGATTCATTCGAGAAAGAAGAAACAAAATCTCTTTCGCAAATCATGTACCGTGGGATTGTCATTTCATAATTATCGTCTTCTTCGTTATATCGATGGAGAAAAAAATAACATGAAGATATACTCGTCAATCGTAAAATTTTCAATGCGATCTTATTGTCTTATAGATTAATTATCTGCGTCATTACAAAAGAAAAAGAAAAAATAAAGAAAATACTTGGAAATTGCATTCGATAAGATTATACATTCGAAGATCTAATCCGCTCGAACAAGAACCATTAATGAAGTCCACGAGTCGTGATATCGAGAGAGTTGAGATAAGATGTCTCTGTATTGTACAGGTTGTTTCTAAAGTAATCTAACAAAATTTGTATTCGATCAATTTGTTTACCAGAAAGTAAAAGAAGCAAAAAAAGTATAGATCGAGAAAATTGCGGATGATCAAAATGATCTTAAGATCAATCGTATCTCCCTACTGTCATTTTATACCAACGATTGGATAATACGCGGTAGATATCTAACAATCTTCTGTTTAATACTTTAGAAACATCTTGTAGAATTCTAATCGATAGTGTATGTATCAAACTATGTAAGCTCGCCCGAGGAAGCTACTCACCGTTACACCTTTAAAACTTGTGTTCCTGAGAGCCTCGAGGAATAGCATCTCCCAAAGCGAGTCTCTGTATTTGAAATCCGATATAGTCTGATTTCGACGAAAGTGTCGTATCCTACGTGCTACGTGCTGTATAGCTAACGCCACCGCCCAAATTCCATCGTACGTATATCCGTGAAATCTCGAATACTCGTTTCCCCTTCTCGAGTCGTACTCGACTCGATACTGATCAGGTGTCTGAAAAAAAGGAAGACGTAGAGTAAAAAAAGAAATAGAAAGAAAGAAAATGGAATTCATTATTTTTCTTCATCATATATGAAATCCAAGCGAATGCATAAGAAACGGACAAAATAAGATTTTTCATCCGGAATCGCGAAAAGCGATTCAGCGGCTTAGAAATACTGTTATTGTTAGGAAAGTTAGCGTAGGATTAAAATAGATTTACGCATGGAATAATCGTATGAATTTCTGTATACTTTAAAACAGCAAGTTTCTAGCATATGTATTATTAATAGCGAGAATATGGTATTGGCAACCGGATATGGCCGGTTAAAATTAACAAAACTCGTCTTGATCTTGTTTTTGTAACAATGCCACGTTTTGTTAAGTTTTGTAATGGGGACTTAATAATAATTAAAGATGTTATTAAAGAAACTTAATTAGCTCGTAAATTTTATTAACGTATTAGTGGTATTAAACTGAATTGTAAATTATTCATGATTTTTAACAAAATTATCTTAAATGTTTGTATTATATTTATAAATAATTATAGTAACGAAAAAAATATCTCATCGTTGGCTTCTCGCATCTTTGATAAAATAGAAATTATTGCAACGTACATACATACACGTATACGCATGCACATATACATAGAAATTTTTTTCCCTGTGGAATAGTTTTGAAGAAAAAATATAAAATACATAGTAAGGAAAATTTAGGCAAAAAGAGACGGAGTGTTCGTTATATGCCCCATTTATGGTCGCAGGTGTACACATCAACCGTTCAGTGTACTCTGCTCTCAAGTTACTATGATATCTGATCAGTTACTCTTCACTGAACACACATTTCACTGCCGTCCGACAAATTTTTCATAATTCAGTGACTTCCATAGGGGCAACCATCGCTATCCAACGATATATGCAACAAGTTAGAATATAATAGAGAGAGAAATTTTTTTTAATTATATATACACCTATATATACTACGACTTTATGTATATCTACTTAGTCTGACAATACTTATAATTTAAAATCAATTATTAAAGCGATGTATAATACTATTGAACAAATAAAGAATGAAAAAAAAAGAATCATCAAAGAGACAGAGAGAGAGAGAAAACGAGAAAAGATTTAGAAAAAGTTTTAATCCTCTCAACTGGAAGATAAAAATCCGATCGGTCCGTTCATTAGAGCGTGGCTCGTTTTATTGAGATAATGGCGCTCGAAGAAGAAGAAGGTTCACTGTCGTTGTCGTATCAGCGAACCGATTATACGTTTCTCGTGTCCGCGTCATTGACTCGATCGAGAAATAGATACTTTTGTGAAGGGTCAACTTGACCTCAATGGACCTCCTTCACCCCACCTAGTCCACCTACACTCTACCCAGTCCATCTCAGCCCACCTGCATCCACATCACCCATCTAAACCCACCCCGTCCACCTTTTTCTTCCATCTCCGACGAGAAAGAAAATTAAATTTTCGAGAAAAATGGGAACACGGTGGCAGTACTAGAAGCTCTATGGTGGTGGAGAAAGAGGATCGTAGAGTCCCCAATTTAACTTTCTTTCGTCTCCCGCAGACGTTCTTCGGGAACTCTTTCCCCTCGGGTGAAGTCAAAGAACTCTAAAAGGAAAAAAAGGGAGAAGAGAAAGAAGAAAAGTAGCTCAACTAAATCGTTTTCTTAAAGTCAGTGAACGTGACATATATCTATATTATATATGTAGATATTTATAATTAATACCATTCATCTATTGTCATATTTAATAATTGATATTATTTCAACTAAAATTAAATCATTGTTTAATACCAAAGATATATTGGATTATCATCGCGTATACGATAATTAATTTATAAAATGATACGTTAAATGTCACATCGATTAATATACATGTTTAAATATAATGTGATCATTAAATATAATAACAAAAACGAATTGAAAGGTTAAAAGGATGAAATACGAAGATGGATAAAAATCCTTTTTATTTATATCCGCTAATATTTTTTTTTATCCTTTAATTACTTTTCTACCTCTTTATCTACCTATTTATCTATATTTTTTTTTCTTTTTTTTTTTATCGTTTCATTACTCCTATAGCCCGATTGGCTACTAACGAATGGACGAATGAAGAGAGAAAGGATAATAATTTATATAACTACGACGTGTTAGCGATTTTCTCGGGAAACCACTTCGAGAACTCGTTTTGAGTTTCAAGAGAAACTACGTGCATGGTATGTAACTTCACTCGACTTCTCATATATACGTATACGTACCTGCATATACATACATCTACACATATATATATATTTTATATATATATATATATCTATACGTATATATATACTTATATCGACGTGTATCTTTATTCTTCTCTGGCAATGTATATACGAAGAGTAGCTACCTGCTACCGGAGAACCACCGGTGGCGCGTTTTCCATCATGATCGAATTACATGCAAGCGCTATATATTTTCAGGTCAAATATAGATCTACAGACAAATGTCTTATCGGCAGACGCTATCGCGTTTCTCTCATGCATACGTTGGTAAACGAAGGATATTTCATGGGGGTGGCGTCACTCTATTTCACAAACATTCTACAGGATGTCGAATTTGAAGTTTCGTACGCTATTATTTTACGAACTATGGCTCCTTTCGAAAAAGTTCTTTCGAATAAATCTTACCCTTAGTCTTACCGAAGGATAGAGGGACGGGGGTGGGTTAACAAATTTAACATCTTATCGTGATCATAAATCTTCTGTAAGTGAACTAACTACTTCCAAAATTTTTAGATGACCTCTGTTTTCTTTTCTTTTTTTTTCTTTTATTTAGGTAAACGCATTGATCACACGCAAATACTTTGATTTTTCAAGGTAGTTGAAGGTTATTTAACGACGTTCAAAAACTTATGTCCTTCGTTGTACATTTAGATATTGTTTCTTCTCTTTTGTATTCGAAAGGACGACCTTCGAACACGATTCATTGATTTATCCTGTCCTTAAACGAAAGTTTGAGGTCGTTGATTGTTTTGTTTTACTAACTTGTAGGCAGGCATATTTAATCGCGATATAATCGTGTAGTTTCCTTGTAATTACGACGAGTCTTTTCAAAACCGGAATCATATCGACTATTTCATTCGATGTATTATAAGCGATCGTAAATTTAATCGATATCGAAACTATGAACAATACGTAATGTTAATCAAAATGATACTAATATTTCCGAATCCTTTGTAATACGTTAGTAATGGATTCCTTGTTCGTAAATTAAAGGAAATAATTGTTAGTGCCAGTTTGCCACATGTTTATAACCGAATCGACGAATAATTACGGCAAGGAATAATTTCTGAATATACAAAATGAAGATAAATTTGGAACGTGTACTAAATGACCTTAAAATTGCGTAGGAAAATTTAATTGAGACATATGTATATATTCTCTCTCTCTCTCTTCTTCATCTCCAACCCTCGTTCTTTCCCTCTCGTCAGATTTTTGTTATAATTATTTTAAGTGTAAACATGAAAATATTAAAGTTCCTTTTGACTCTCTTCTTTTTTTTCCTAATATATTATATATTCATTTTATATTTATCATTATATTTATTTGATACATTACTTAGTAAAATAATTGGACGATTAATTCTTTTCATGTGCATCGTTTTATGATTGTTCACGTCTTAGATTTATGTATAATGGATATCCTCAGACATTTACTCTCGTTATCTGACATATCGCTGTCTCTGTTCATCCTCGTTTTCATATAATCGGCTGTCATTGATCGATGTTCGGTAACGGTCTTGCATACTTTGTATGTAACATTTTTCTTTCGTTCCACGTCTATCGTTTCGCTTAAACATTCTTTATCTATACCATACATACAACTTTCTTTAGCATTCATACCTTCACGCATCTCTACGAATATAAAACGAAAACTACGATAAGAATAATGAATCTTCTAACAAATAACTGAAAAATAATTTATTATAAAATTTATATGATTTAATACTACCGCTTTAAAGTTTCCTTCTGTAATAAAATATTAATGGCAAATTCGATCTAATGGGATGTAACTAATTATCCGTAATAATAAAGTTTAATGATTAATTGAATCGTTTATCAAAAAACGAATAAAAAATAGAAAAGAGAGATCTTAAAGTCTATGGTAAAAAGTGTTTGCCTTTACTTACGATTCCAGACACAGTGTAATCCTCCTCGGTCGTTAAAGGTAGGAGATCTGTTAAGATGGCACCGTGCAAAGCCTCTGCTAGTTCGGAGGGTGCACAGCCACCACCGGGCAAAGTCCACCACTCTTCTGCGTAAGTGCCCATTACGACCCATTGGTACTTCCTTCCGTACATTCCGAACCTGGAAAATGATCAATATATATGTATATATATGTACATATCCGATACAGGTCAGACATAAATTGATGAAAATAGAGTAGAAAGAGAAAGAAAAAGAAACAAGAGGTGAATTTGCTTCGAGTGATTTTTTTTTTCTTCCACAACGACGTTAAAATATTGGATTTATTCGTGCGAAATAAAAAGATATAAATTTTTTCAACGTGTGTCCGATTTGAAAAGAAAATTCATAAAGCTCGTTTCTTACGTAACTTGAAAAAAAAGTTAATTATCTGTGTGAAAATAAAACTTACTTTTTCTTTTTTAGATATTCAATAAGTTATGCTTCTGAATTTTTAATTTTATATGCAAATAATTTTAATAAAATGATATTAATAATATATTATGATTCGTTATAGATCTAGTGAATTTCTTTGGGATCATACAAAAAATTAAGTTTTGATATTTTATTGACAACACGTATATATATATATATATATATATATATATATATATATAAACATTTGTTTTTTAAAAAAAAATCATACATCAGTGTATATGAAGAAACATATATCATAGAAATCATACGAGATGTTCGTCTTTAAAAGTTTTAGCTCGATATAATAATCTCTAAAACATTAGTTTGCCGGAAGTTCGATATCACATATTATATCATCAAAGCGAATACGTAGCAAACATAAATTGAAGTAATTTGTACGAATACCGACTTGTAGGCCTCGCAGAATATTCTTCTCGCCCAAACTTCGTTAAAGTTTCCAAGAATGATTCTCACGTCCTTCTCTTTTAGTTTTTCGAGTGCTGCTGTTACTTCCGTTGCGAAACTCTGTGTCTCCACGACCTCCATTTTGTTCTTATCCAAATCGGAGACCAAACGATTGTGTGCCTGTCGATGGAGAATAAAGAAAAAAGTAGATAAATATATAACAGATTTATACGAGATATATCGCACGATAAAAATCTTGAAACATACGTAAAAATAGAATTGTATTTTTTCTTTTTTCTTTTTTTTTTTTTTTAATATTTTTTTATATCTCTTTTTTTCTTTTTAACTCTCCTTCTCGTTCAATCGGAAGAATAAACCAGTCGCGCGCTAGATTGGATCCATGCAAAAATTTTCACGGGGAATGCAACAAAATTGTACGAGCGTAAATATTGATCGATAATTTGAAAAATAGAAAAAAAAAAGAAGAAAGAAATAAATCACAGGATGATAAAAAGATCGGATTTTGCTTTCGTTTTCTTTTTTCTTTCTCTTTTCTTTTTATTTTCAATGTTGACCTCGTCAAAAAGACAATATCAATTTTAATTAAGGTTATTCATTTAGTCTTTGCACGATGATCTTTGCCCGGATCTTCCTTACAATTTCCCAATCCTATCGCAGTCGTACGTTTATCCTGGTACCCGCGAAATCCCCATAAGCCATGGCTTTGCGTTAGAATTAAACAAATATTTCCGAGATGTTGAACTGGTGTGCGAGAGAGGGATGCTGAATTGATAAAGTTTTAGCCGATCTTACCAAAAGGTAACTTAACAGTGTCATTCCCATTACCATGAAGATTAGTATGCAAGAGTTCCTTCCCCTCTCTCTCTCTCTCTCTCTCTCTCTCTCTCTCTCTCTTTCTCTTTCCCTCCCTCTTCATGGTTATGAAAAGGATTATCGTTTTATCAACAGAGCAACATCAAAATCCATAAAGGGTATGTCGTAGTGGATGGTACAAATGAAAACGGGACCTGTTTGCCTGCGATCATTGGATCCAAGAGAATATATGAGTATATACGCAGTTGCTCGTGTATATAACTGAATTATATTGAATCAAATGTGCGCACGTTCAAATTACAAGGACCTCATCTCTATTCGAGACCAGACAAAATGAATGTAACATGATGAATGTAATTTTCAAGAGGCCCCGAGGTGATCGTCTCCGAACAATCTCTGAATAAATCCGTCACCGAGACTAGTCATTATAATTTTATCTTCTTACGAAGTAGATCCGATTAATTCGTATTCGTGCATGTTACATTTATGACTTTAATATTATTGATGATTTTACCGGCATTCTGACGAAATTGACAAAACTTTTTTTCATGGATTATAATGTCTTTAACAAAATTCTTCTAATATTCCCTTTGTTGTTATTAACCCAATTTTATTATTGTTATTATTGTAAGGAATCAATTTATCATAAAAGCAAAATAACAATCAATGACTCGAGAGTGAAAAATAAATTGTACACTTTATAATTGAAGTAATGAGATAAACTAGAGAAATAAAATTTATACAAAAAAGTAACGAATGAAATAATAACATTTATGGATCGCATGATCGTGATTGTTTGACTGTATGCATGTATGCATGTTTGGATATGTGCCATTAACGAGATAAGCAGAGTTCAATATGTTTTTGCTCACGAAATTCACTCCAAGGATGTTAAATCGATCGTCAAAAATTCGACTATCATTTTATATTGTTATTAGCAAACTGTAGGAAATAGAAAAAATAACTTTCAGACAAAAGTCACTTCTTTTAATTAAGACTATAATTTGTTAAAAGATTTATCAATTGTTCATATAATTATAAAGAAAAAAAATGTACACAAAAATATTAATCATCTTTTTTTTAAATTCATCAATCAATAGTTTAAATAATTATAAAAAAAACGGCGTAATAATTCGACTTTTTTTATACAAATACAAATACAAGCTTCGTTGTATCGATGAATAGCCTTCCACGACAAATGAAGAACTTCGGAAGATACAAACTCATTGTGTCAATTTTAAACTGCATTCTAAGTCTTTTTCATCTTCCTTGTTCATCTCTGAAGGAAAAAAAAAAGGGAAAAATTCGATAGTAATAGCCTAATAGTGGTTGGGAGGTAAATAGTAGTAGATAGTAGTTGTAATTGTCAAGGTTTGGTTAGGTTAGAGACGCGACGACGTATCACAGGGTATAATTCATGTCACGTGACCCACGTGACGTAACATAGGGTGCCAGTGGGGGTTAATGTGACGTCATGTATTCCCTCGAGAGGGAATTTACCTGGCAATGGTGTTATTAACATAACAATACTAACCAATGTAAACAAATTATATTAACCAATCAAGACAATAATTTTCACGATTAATCATATTACAAAATTAACCATATATATTTTTACTAAAAACTACTTATCGTTATTTCCATTTTGATTTTTTCATAAATTATATTTTCATAAATTTGAATATACCAAGATAGTTTTGTAACGAGAGAACGTTTAAGAAGAGACGCTTGGTAGAAAGAAATGCAATCGAAATAAGTATTCTGTTGCTTTTATATATCTATCTTTTTCTTTTTCTTTCTCTTTCTCTCTTTCTTTCTTTTGCGAAAGATAAAGAGGGAGAAATCGCGATAACAAGCGAATATCATTTAGGTACACGTATTCTTCTTGTGTGTATTTAGCTTCGTTCTCCACTTCGTCGTGCTCGAATAGTATCTTGGGGCGATAAATTTCAGGTCTTATATTGAAAGAGAAAATAGTCGAAAAAGGACGAAAATAGAGATAGAATGAAGAGAAATGGAATAGGAGAGAGAAAAAGAGAATCTGATGTGTTCCGTTTTACTGTCCCTTTTATCGACCGTCTTCTTCTCGAAAAATCAAGGGCTCCTTTCGAGTTTAAGCTAAAGCTAGAATCGTGAGTCGTCAAAGCGTGAGAGAGATTTCATGCAAGTTGTTCCTTTGTTAGACGAAGGGTAAAGGCAATAGAGTTGTAGATATACGTGAGGAATGGAGTCTACTTGGTGGGGGTGAGAGAAGGGAGAGAGGGAGGGAGGGAGTGAGAAAAGGGGAAGAGATATGAAATATTATATTCTTCGATCGCGAGAGAACGAACCAGATGATATTGGATCTCGACTGGTTTATCGTATGTACTTTTGAACTATTCGCGAAGAGTTTTGAAAGATCTATACCCTCCCCTCCACTTCGCCATCTTTGATCGTTCAACCGGTTTCGACATTCTTCAGAAGCAAGTGACATTTTCTTTAATCGTTTGCTTTTGGCGTGAAAAAGAAAGAAAAAGAAAAAAAATAAAAAAAAAAAAGAGAAAAGTAAAAGAAGAAAATTTTCCATTACATTTCTATCGTCTCTTGTTTTCATACATCTTAGTTCTCCATGAATCGAATTTCCAAGCGACGATCGACGACAGAAATATTTTCTTTGTTTGAATAGAACGAAAGGAAAAAGCACGAGAGATAATATGTATTTTCTTTTGTTAGTAAGTTTTATATATATATATATATATATATATATATATATATATACATATATTCGAAATTTATCGTTGTTTAAGATATGAATTTATTCATACTTTTTTTTTCTTTCCGTTTTTTTTTAATTTTCTTTTTTAAAAATTACAAGTTTCACCGTCGAACGATCGATCCATCGAGTAGGATATTTCTTCTAAATCGACATGAAATCAATTATAATAAATAAAGAACAAACAAGACTTTTATAAACATGCAAACGCTTTTGCCGAAGAAATCTTGTTACTCACTCTCGTTTCATCATATCTCTCATTTCTTCGACGGCAATTCGACATCGTGTTTACAACGGTTACGGTTACGTTCCACGATTTATTTCGAGTTATTCGCAAGACGTATAGTAAGATATTAATTTTCAAGGATAAGGAGAGGATGCTGCATTACAAGATGGCAGAAACACGTTGAAGATGTAATCGGGTTTAATTAAAGTCCTGCGACCTAGAATCTGTGATATTAATTCACCTAAACACACGTAGCCATGTAAATAGATCTATGAGAGAGAGAGAGAGAGAGAGAGAGAGAGAGAGAGAGAGAGAGAGAGAGAGAGAGATAGAGAGAGAGAGAGAGAGGGGGGGGGGACAAGGAAAGAGGAGACAAAATGTGTGTATGTATGAGTAAAGGAGAGGAGACAAAATCTATGTATGTGTGTGTGGATGAGAGATAGACAGAGAGAAAGAGAGAGAGAGAGAGAGAGTAGACACAAAAGCTGGTAGGTGCAAGAGACCACCTGACGTTTACGTATATCTCTGACAGATTTATGGATGCCGAAGTTCCTGCTGCTGCTTTACGCGCGTAATAATGTGCAAAATGTTTGGGGAAGGGTGGTGAAGAGTTAAACGGGGTATATAGCGTAGGGCTTGAGTGGGGGGTACAAGTATGCACTCTCACCAGACCGAGAAAGGAATTTGCATTTGGCAGGCATCTCTCTGTAAACTTTGTTCTGCATTGTGAGTTCGTATCATGCTCTCTCTCTCTCTCTCTCTCTCTCTCTCTCTCTCTCTTTCTTTTTTTTATTTCTTTCTCTTTGGTTTTCTTTCTATATACTGTAGTATAACTATACATGCTCGTGCCATTTCCCTCTCTTTCTCTCTCTCTTTTTAGTTTCTTCAGTTTAGAGATCTACATTCTAGGGAAATATCAACTCCAGTATTTTCGAGAAGCAACTTCTCTCGTACTCACCTATTCGAGCTTTTTCTCCCTTTTCTCTTTTTTCCTTTCTTTCTTTTTTTTTTATTTTTTTTTTTATTTTCCGAACGATCTATTACCGATGAAAACGTGATATACATAAGTACCTATGGCTCTAGAGACACGGCTATAAACGTCATGGCTTCGAATAAAAGTACGAGTTCGAATTAAGGCAAGTTGGATGCACACGCTACCTTGCACTTTTTGACAATTTCCAACGAATTCGTGTCGTTTTTTCGACATTTCAAGCCGAGTCATCTGACTTTTTATTTATTATTTTTCATATGTTTTTGTATATATGTATATAATATATCAAATAGAATTCGTCAAACTTATCTTTGAAGTAGAAATTTTTTTATTACAACGACCTTCTCGTTCTTCCATTTGCACAAGCACACGAATTCCATTGAAAATTATTCTAACTCATAAGAACATATTAAATACTAAATTGCACGATATAAATTGAATAATATAGAGATAGTGACGTGCTGTTGTAACTTCGTATTCATAAATTTCCATGAATTATCTTTACAAAACAAAAGAATATTAATTCAAGTTACTAATTTGAGTTACTAATTCAAGTTGCTAATGTGGATAGTTCACCCTGTAAATGTAGAGGAAGTAACGTTATATAATTTCGCTTGATATTTGAATTAGTTATCATCCAATCGATCATTTATTATATGTCATGAAAATTTAATGTTGCTAATAAATAATCGTACAATTTTTTTATTCGAATTATTTATTATTTGTTATACAAGGTACATACAAAAAAAAACTATTATATAATGCTATACTAACGTTAAAAGTATTAACATCAGTTCGATTAAAAATAAAGTTTACGAAGACAATTATAAAATTGAGTTGTACAGCTTCCTTAAAACAACTTACTATATATTTAAATATTCGTGTCACTACGAAAATCTTATATAAACATATTTTACAGTAAATTGATTATAAGTAGAATATATAAAGCATAATATATTAATATTAAATAAAAAACAAGTTTATATGATTATTAGATTTTCACGACACAGAATAACAGATCAATTTTATACGCAATTAATAGTTTAAATATAATAGTGAAATATTATAAAATTCGATTATTAACGTATTGTATAAACAAACTATTTTCCATTTTGAAAATCATCAATCAGAGTAATCGATCTTTGTTTGTTGCGTTGAGTAACAAGTAGTCGATTTTTATCACCTTCTATTCTCTTGTTTTTATCGTTCAATTTTCTTTTACCGTTGAACGATTGTTGTTCGCAGAGGGATTTTAAAGATAAAAAAAGAAAAAAAGGGGACAGAAGAAAAGAGAAAAAAGAGAAAGAACGTGGAACAGAAAGAAGATGAAAAAGAAGAAGATGAAAGAGAATGTTTGACCCAAGATATAATCAATTCTCGTTTGGTATAATCTCCAATGAAACGACACGTATCAAGGACGAGGCCAACGAGAGAGAGAAAGAGAGAGAGAGAGAGAATGTGTTGGGTCAAGTGAGGAGAGTTGATAACCCCAACGTGAGACAAATCCCACGAGATATTCATACTATCCGAGAGCTATCCTGAATAAGCGTGAATTAAACGTTATTAATATAGACACGGTTTTCAACACGATTCATGAAGATCATGTTTCAATGAACGTTTCATCATTCATTTCTCGTTAATAAATTTCTTACTCATCTATTATTATTCGACGATTAAATAGTCGTTTAATGTTTCAGAGAAAACAATAGTATAATTTATATATATATATATAAACACACACGCATACACATATGTATGCATATAAAATCGCGTTAAACTCATCCTCGTTTCCAATGATTTTTAAATATTACGTCAAAGTCATGATATGGAATAAATTTTTTTTTTCTCCTAACGAAAACAATACAAATGTTTTTTTTTTATTCATGATATATTACTTGGAGGAGTATATGTGAATGTAATATCATAATTATTCAAGATATAAAGTAATTAATTCAAAAATATATCTTCATCTAATCGTTGTGCAAGTAATATTAAATCGAATAGGTTTATTTGTGATAATTTTGTTAAATCATTATTTTTCTCTTTAATTAATCCGATAACCATATCACCGTATAACAGATATATTTTACTTTACCATAAAGTTGTAATCGGGACGCGAGCTGAGAGGTATGGAGATGAGAGATTAGCTTCCGAAGTTTTTAATTATAAACAAAATTTTAAACGATAAACTTACCAAAGCGTAACGTGGCTCGTTTTGATAGATGGTGCCAACTCTGGTCCAATTGAAATGCATCAGCAACGCAACGCGTGGCGCATTGAAAGCGTTTTCGGACGGTACAACCCTGAAGAAATTAGGGAAGCTGTTGCTCGTGAACATCGGATGAGTGTCCGCGTAACTGAGCTGCAACATAAATAAAAGCAAAAAGAGATAATGCGGATGGCAAAGCTCTTTTTTTCTATCTTTTTTTTTTTTTATTATCCTTTTAGTTCGACCACTTCTTCTTTAGGTCTTCAACATTCGCTATACGTTGTATACGCATATATATGTACGTACGTACGTGTGTATGCGTGCATGTACGTATGTATGGATGTATGTTAGAGTCTCGGTCCCTGGACAGAGCATTTGCGAAGCTAAGAAAGGGGCTAGCTTAACAATGGCTGCTACTAACAACGCCTAGGGTAAAACGGGGTGGTTATATAAAGAGGGGGATATAAAGCTAAAAAAGAAAAAAAATATAAACAAGAAAAGAGAATAGAGAGAGGATAGAGAAAGAGAGAAGGAGAGAGAGAGAGAGAGAGAGAGAGAGAGAGAGAGAGAGAGAGAGAGAAAAAATGGATGGTCGAAAGAAGCAAAAGAATTTGCTGAGTAAAAACAAACGGGGTCATGTAAGTTCTTTATATTTCTTTTATTAGCAAATACTTGGTTATGCTGGACGGATAAACAATAACGGAAGTACCCTTTTTCAAGTGGTACGACTTAAAGAATTTTTTCATTTGAACATAATGCAACCAGTCGGATTATAGATTTACATATGTATTCATGCGTGTATGTGAATGAACATATATATACATACATACATACATACATACATACATATATATATATAAATATATATTTATATATATATGTTATATCCAATTCTGGTTGATGTTTCTAGTTGTGAATTAAAAGTGAACGAGCGAATTTGCCGTTCGCAAGATTCGAGCTTGGATACATGTACAAGACATATCATTGTTGGATGGATGGAATGTAAACGGTGAAAGGACGAAGAGAAAGAGGAGATGAGAAAGTGGTATGAGGGATGGATCTCGTGTTTACTCGGCCTTTTCTTTTCCGCGATCCCTCGAGATTATCGAAGGACGCCGCTGGCTCGTAAAAATGTCCGCGGCGGCTGTTTCGCGTGAGCGAACGACGTAACATCGCTCATGAAGATTTAGATAATGGCTGCCCATCGAAGAAATAAGACAAATCAACAAA
The DNA here is from genome assembly GCF_014466175.1 of Vespula pensylvanica. Classification (NCBI taxonomy): domain Eukaryota; kingdom Metazoa; phylum Arthropoda; class Insecta; order Hymenoptera; family Vespidae; genus Vespula; species Vespula pensylvanica. The sequence continues at coordinate 4,223,593 of NC_057690.1, read as the reverse complement.
AAAAAAAAAAAAAAAAAAAAAATAAATAAAATAGGAAAAAAAAGAACGAAAGTAGAACGAAAAAAATCAGTGTTCGTGAAAAATGCGAGTAACGTTTAAAATATGATCGATCGTTCTTTGGTTCGATCGATTTTTTGTTGTTCTTCTTTTTTAATTTTTACAAAATATAACATTCGACGAGATAATCAGGATGCGTACAAGTATATGTTTACTTTGTCATCATTTTCCTTTTTTTTCTTTTCCTTTCAGTATTCTTTTCACTTTTGGAAATTGAAAATTGGTTTATTCAAGAATGTAATATAACTAGTAATTTGGTAGGTATGTTGTATCTGTGTAAATTATGAAAGGAACGGAGAAATTTTTACAAACTTTTTTTCTTTTATCATAGGAGATTATTAAGCCAAGAATTTTTGATTGATCAACTTTATATAGTACATCATGTATATCTTTATTACAGCAACTTTTGAAAAGAAACTTTTTTTTTTATTTCGAATTCTTATCCGTTCGATGGTTCCATTAACGTTCTTTCAAACGAAAAACGACTAAAGGATGACAATGCATGATGTCGACCACTTTGAAAGTTCGTATATAAAGGATGTCTCATTTAAATCAATCCACGCGAATATTATCGAAACTATTCGCGATATTGATAAATATTTCAGACAAAAGTTTGCAAAATACCAAGCGAAACATCATGTAATGCATAACCATATTTTTATTTCTTTTTCTTTTTTATAGATGAAGTCGCCTAGGAAAATTGAGGATCCATCATATTCTTTTAAATTCTATGACAATTCATATTAAATTTAATTCATTTTAAAGAATCTCTCAAAGATATTTAATATATTTTTTGTTAGAAATTTTAATGGGATTTAATAAAAAAAAAAGTATATATATTGTACAATAATTTAAAAGAAATATCAATATGACTTTCGAATCTTTTGAATAAGTGCATCTAAAAAAAAAGAAAGCAAATCTATTTCGTAAAAAGCATCTATTTGATCGTTGCGATTTGGGGCTTAATGAATTTTCGTTTGAAACATTTTTTGTATCATTTCGCGAGTAATTTAGATGATAGTCATTTATTGATTGATTGATTTGAAATGGAACACCCTGTATACATTCTCGTTCGTCGATGAAGCTACTGCTTTGTTTTAAATATCACCAAACAGGGCTGTTACTTGTTAGAGCTCTTTTGAACCCAGGTTAATTACGTCCGCTGAAACTTTGATTAATCATGCCAAAACTTTTTGAGTATTTTGTTTGTATTCGTATCGTACGTGTAAGTGTGTGTTTGAGTATGTGAACGAGTATAGAGAAAATGTATTACTGGATTACAATTGTATGGAGAGAAGACTCAACGTAGATATCATATCGTTATGGTATGGTCACATACACAAACATATACATACGTATATAATATTATGTAACATATAATAGCCCATCTAAAAAATATTTCGAGCTCTGTTAAAAACGAACGAGCACTTTTCTCGGAGTAAATTGTATGAGACGAGAAATAATGTAACATTTTATAAAAGTTTTTCGAAAACGTACGATCCTTTGATACAAGCAATTCACGGTAGAATTTTTAATTTCTCCCGTAAAAGTAGATATTAGACAGAAATGTGAGTTGGTTCTTTGTGTGTGTGTGTGTGTGTGTGTGTGCATATATATATACATGTATCTACGTATAGCAATCACCGTATTTCATCCATGAATATGACACACATCTACATACGTATAAAGCTTCACAAATTATTCGTATTCGCTACAGCTTCACGTTTTTTTCACGTGAAAGGAGAGGGAGAAAAAAAAAGAAAAATAAAAAAAAAAAATAAAAAAAAGGGAAGAAGAGAAATTCACGTTAAATTCTCGGGTCACTCGTTGCGTACTGACAGGAATTACTCAGTTTCAAAGGGCGTTGAAATACTTCCGCGAGCTATTGTACGCTTCTACATTGACAAATACACATGCAGAGAGAAAACGAGAAAGAGATAGATAGATAGATAGATAGATAGATAGATAGATAGATAGATAGATAGATAGATAGAGAGAGAGAGAGAGAGAGAGAGAGAGAGAGAGTCACACACACACATAAATAGACAGAGTTACATATTGGTTATATACATGTAGGTATATAACACATGTCAATTGTCCGAGAAGAAAACTTTTATGGAATGTGAATATTTCCATATCGAGGTCACGTATCTGTAAAGGGGAGAGAAACCTTCTTCTTCCTTCTCTTCTTCTTCTTTTTCTTCCTTTATCTCTTTCTCTTTCTTTTTTATACAATGGAGGACATATGTGGTAAGAACCAAGGAGACGTTAGAAATTCGTATGGTTCGAGAAATTTTAAGGAAAATTTTCATCCAGGAAAGTCGATCTCATATCCACCCTATATAACGTCCGACACTTTTCTATGCGATATATATGTACATGTATATATATATATATATATACATGCATGTACATGTATATGTATGTATCTATATATTCAATTCGAGAAAGCTCAACCCTCCGAAACATACATATTTTTCTTTTTTTTAAATTCTATATTATCCTGGATCTTGTGTTTTAAATACGAATTTATCAATGAAAATTTATTCTGTAACTTTTAATTATTCATGAGATCCATCATTCTTATTATACTATAATGAATGAGTAGACATACTTTTGTAAAAAGAAATATGTGCTCGATTGTTATCGTTATAGAAACAAGATTTATATGATTATAAATGAATATCAAAATTGTAAAAAACAGAATGATTTCTCTCCCTCTTTCTCTCTTCTTCTATCTCTCTTTCTTTCTCTTGTAATAGTATTGCAATTTTTATTTTCCACGAAGAATTTTTAATATCTCTTAATTAAAAAGTATACGAAATAGGAAAATATTTAATATATTAATATTGAATAATATAAATATTGGAAAGTTTTTCCTTTCGTTGTTTGATTTAACATGTAACAATTATAAGATTAGATTTGAAGATATATATATATATATAAAAGAGAGAGAGAGAGAGAGAGAAAGAGAGAGAAGACGATTAAAAGGAGGAAAGATAATATTTCAAGTAGTGGCGTTCGTTTAAATTGTGACAACGAAGTTTCTAAGTTGCTTCCGCAAACGCCGCCGCAACGTTTAACTCCTTTACGGGAAGGATATCGCTTGTGGCTAAAGAGAGAGACAGAGAGACAAAGATAGAGAGATAGAGAGAGAGAGAGAGAGAGAGAGAGAGAGAGAGAGAGAGAGAGAGAGAGAGAATGAAGAAGGTAAGATCAAATCCATGAGGAGAGCTTGCAAGTGCCTCCGAGGAAGAACTCCAATAGTTCGAGCTACTCGAGAAGCAATGTTTGTGTACGTATATATCTATATGCATATATATATACATAGGTGTATGTATATAAATAAATAAATATATAATATAATATGTATCTAAAACATAATCTTTCTCGTTCTCGAAACACAGTGATGGACTGGAAACAAACTTTTACGATATAAAGACCAAGAAGTATTTCAAGAACGATAAATTCTTTGAACTTTTTCATGTCATTGTTTTAGTTTTATTGCGCTAAAGAGCAAAGTGTAGAAGATGGGTGGAGATGAGATAATTCTGACGAGAACGTTCACAGAAACTTATTTTTTTTATCTATACATACGTATACACATATACATACGTATATATAATTATTTGTGTGCGCAGAAAATTGTTTGTAAGGAAATTTATTAAGGGAATGTTTTCTTACTTTCTCGAAACAATATTTTTCTCTTTCACTTGAGGAAAAAAATTGAGAGGATTGTATTTTTTTCTCTTCCTTTTTCTTTCTTTTTTTCATTTTTATAGTAACGAATTGAAAAGAAATTATTTTACAATGCAGATTGAAGCCGAGAAAAATGGACGTCAGCATTATACTTTTTTATTTGTTTCAAGAAAGTGAGAAAGAGAAGAAAAGAGAGAGAGAGAGAGAGAGAGAGAGAGAGAGAGAGAGACAGAGAGAAAGAGAGAATGATAAAGAGATATAAGAGTCGAGCGGGGAGAATGGTGTGGAGCTAATTAAGCTGGACGATAACAAGTAGTAAAGTTTATGTTAGAAATCCAACAGTTCCTGGTGGAGCAATTCTCGAAGCATTTCGTTTTACACGATCTTCATTTTCCTTTTTTTTTCCTTTTCTTCTGCTTTCTCCCCATTTCTCTTTTCCCCCATTTGTATTTCTCTTTCCCCTTTCTCCATTTTTTTTTTATGTACCAGTTACACTTTTTCTATCACTCTACCCTATCTATCCATCTCTATCCATCTATTTCCTCGTTCGTCTCTTCAAGATAAATCTCATTTTGTTCGACTGACTATCTCTTAATCTATCTGTCCGTCTTCTTATATGTATCATTTAGTTTGTATCTGTTTATGCTATCTGATATTTATCCTATCTGATATTGTCTTCGTTTTTTTTTTCATAGGACAGATATTTCGTTTATCTCTTTTTGTCTGACAGGTCCAGTCATTCTTTTTTTCTATCTTTCTTTTTCTGATTACCCATTTGTCCTTTTTCTGTCTGACTGCCTATTTGTTTGTCTGCTTTTCTCTCTCTCTCTTTCACCTTGTACATTCTTTATTTTTTTCTTTTTTCTTTTATGTTTCGATGACATCGTATTTATTCGAGAGTCAAGTGGAACCCCAATCCATCTGTCTGTCTGTCTGTCTATCTGTCTGTTTGTCTGGCACTCTTCTCCCTCTCTCTTTCTCTCTTTTTCTCTTCCCTTTCACATCATCCACCATCTTCGTCATTACAAGGTAGTCTCTTTTTTTACGGTAGGGCGTATTGCACGTGATAGCGTATAATTCCCAAGTGAAATGTTGCCGCTAAAGAAACACGCGCCGTTCTCCTTCTCGACGATCGTCGTCGTTCTCATCGTCGTCGTCGTCGTCGTCGTTTTCGTCGTCTTCATCGTCTTCGTCGTCTTCGTCTTCGTCGTCGTCGTCGTCGTCGTCGTAGTCGACATACCGTATAATACCGTAGTAGTGGTATTAGTCGCATTTCACGCATGCGCCGTCGAGAATCGAGACAGGTAGATTACCGTACTTATTGATTTTCGTAAAACGAGCAAACTTACGGATAGCGTGTCACCGGTGTGCATTACCCATACCAGCGCCAAGTTTTAATTTCATTTCGCTCGGGTAACTCTTGTACATTGTGTGCGCACGTACACGAACGTTCATTCATATACATACATGTACATCCATATACACACATGGGATAGAAATATACACATACATGGATATACACGTACAGGGGCCTCTAACGAGAATCAAGTGCATCGTACGTGTCTCTACTCGAACGGAATATATTATAATATCTACGTGCACATTCTTCCAACGGATAAATGTGATGTAGTCGACTAGTTTCGTAAAGTATCCATCGGCTAATTTAAAATGAAAATTCAAATGATTCAGATAACG
>NC_057690.1:4200642-4213142 GCF_014466175.1 Vespula pensylvanica | reverse complement strand
CAAAACCCAGAGATAGATAGATAGAGAGAGAGAGAGAGAGAGAGAGAGAGAGAGAGAGAGAGAGAGAGAGAGAGAGAGAGAGAGAGAGAGAGAGAGAGGATGTAGATATGTATGTATGTATATATATAAAATATATGACGTTCGATTTTAATCAAGCAAGAAAAAAATATCATCGACATTGTGATAAAAATTGAAGAGAAATGTTTATAAATCTGTTAAATATTTGTATCATAAATTTCTATATATACAATATTTGGATATAAATTTTCGATAATGGACTGCTGAAATCACTCAGTTTAATAAATTGATTTTGTATTGCGTTTGTATGTGTGCTGGATAAAAATATAGGAGAGTGAGTTGGATGACTTATTCTATACAAGAAATTAAAGGAGAAATGATTTTTTGTTCGTATATTTGTCAATTTTATTTTGAAATTGGATTCAATGAAAAATTTTGATGAAATAAATGATTTTATCGTAACGAAGGCATGAATAATTATAGAAAAAATATTTTATAACTAGCTCAATCACCTTTACTTACTAATAATCGAACGAATAAGAATATTATATATATATATACACACACACACACATTGATATATCTTAATGGGATATTTTTGAAGTGTTTAAAAGCGGATTTCTCCCAATTAAAATAATACTCGTTCAGCTAGATTACGTTATGCCAAAAACAACTTCGAAAAGAATTTTTCGACGATTGTAACGTAGACTGTGTTAATTAAAGAAGAAAAAAAGAAAGATCCATTTTACACACGCATACACATTTAATATTATTTATTACTTTAAAGATTCATCACGCGATGTGTTAAGTAATGCGATTAAATATTAATTAAGCGATGCAATATTTTTAAAATATTCTTAATATGTTTCTTTTTCTTTTTTTCTTTACATCATTATTATAACACATCATTATAATATATTAATTATCAAACTTACCGAATAATACGTCAAGATCAAAGTTACGTCTTCGAGACATAAAGACAGAGAGAGAGAGAGAGAGAGAGAGAGAGAGAGAGAGAGAGAGAGAGAGAAAGAGAAAGAGAGAGAGAGAGAGAGAGAGAGACAGACAGAGAAAGGAAGAGAAAGGGAGAGAGAGAAAGAGAGACATATAGACAGATAGAGAGAGACAGAGTTTTAGTGAACGACAAGGAAAAGGGGATGAGTAGCGATAAAGGGGTGCGTCGACGAACTCGAGTGGTATGCCTCCCGATAATTAACGAGGGTGGATTAATTAGGGGGTGCGCTGTGCAGGAATCACTCATTGGAAGCAGTTTCAGCATCGACGAGCGACGATTACGGTCCTTTCATTAAGGTAGCTAGATAGGTTGTAGAGGTCTTTGACCTTGTACAAGAATAAGAGATCGTTTCTCGAATCGGGACCGTCTATATCTTATTACATTCATTTTTTTCTTTTCGTGTTTCGTATATTATCTCTTTTTCTCTTTTTCTCTATCATTATCTTTTCTGAGTTTCTGTTTCTCTTTCTTTCTCTCTTTCTCTCTCTCTCTCTCTCTCTCTCTATATATATATATATATATATATATATATATATATATATATATATGTATATATATTTATCTTTCTCTTTCTTTCTCTTGCATTCAGTCGTTCAGCTATCTCTTTTCGAAGGTAATCTAAGTACTGTGGAAGATTTCAAGGAAATTGATTTCTCGAAACTCATAATTTCCTGCCTCTCTCTCTCTCTCTCTCTCTCTTTCTCTCTTCATCTTTATGTTTCATTAATAGGACTTTTTTCTACTCTAAGATAAGTTATTAATTTTATTATCCAATTTTCTCGTAGTAAAGCGTTAAACGTGAAGCTATTTGAATAATAAATAGCACTATTGGATAGGTATCTCGTTAATTTTAATACGTATTCATCATCGTTCCCGAGTTTAGCTATTATTATATTCTGAGATTTTGAGTGGAAACATTTATATCCCTTTTTTTACTCCCTCTCTCTCCCTCTCTCTCTCTCCCTCTCTCTCCCCCCTCTCTCTCTCTCTCTCTCTCTTTTTATTCATTTACACGTTCAACCGATGATAATGATAATAATTAATATGGCGAAGAAGAAATTAATTTCATTATATTCTCGCGCGTATGAATGAAAAAATAGATATATATATAACGCTGAGGAGAAAGTAAACGAAGATAGAGAGAGAGAGAGAGAGAGAGAGAGAGAGAGAGAGAGAGAGAGAGAGAGAGAGAGAGATGGATGAACGGTCGATGAATGTTTACAAGAAAAAAATAGAAAAAAATAAAAATACAAAGTAATTCGTTAGTACAGGGACGATTTACCCAGTGATGAACCGAAATGAAAGAGAGAAAGAAAGAGAAAAAGCGAGAAATAGAAAGAGAAAGAGAAAGAGAGAAAGGGAGAGAGGAATGGCTCGTTTTCGAGCTTCGTTAAACTGTACAAAGTAAATTGAAGTTTATCTCTAAAAGCCAATTTAGTGAATTTCGACGAGTATCGAATACAGGTAGTCATTCTCTCTCATTCTCTTTCTCTCTCTCTCTCTCTCTCTCTCTCTATCTATCTATCTGTCTCTCTCTCGCGATCCATCGTTAAATCGTAAAATTGTCGGCCATCATTCTCGATGTTACACTGCTTGTATTTTTACATATATCTCTATGAAAATACATACGTATTTAAGTTCGAGTGGTAAGTGGTATAGCATCGTGGTATGGTCTGACAAACAGACCGAAGAAAAAGATTAAATTTCAAAGATGATTCGAAGAATCTCGCGTTCTATTTTTATTTTATACTTCTCTCTCTCTCTCTCTCTCTCGTGCTATCTTTTTAGTTAAAAAAAAAGAAAAAAAGAAAAGAAAAAGGAAAAAAAGAAAATAAAGAAAATAGAAAAAGAACCCGAAAAACGGTCGTAAGATGAAATAACATTCCCGAGGGTATTTTGTGACTTTACGAGGCTTTTACCGTGGATGATAAGTCTAGGAAAGAAGAACGAATGAGACGCCCGTTTTCCCGATGGCCCGACAGGAGAGTAGGAGGAACTCGTCGGCATCCTTGTTAGATCCATTATCTACTATCCGGATCGCGATTCGTGTCTCCATGTGATCGCCGAATTACTATCGAGAATTGGAATCGTTCGTTTATTATTACTGCAATCTATTTCCTCGTAATTTTCTATGTTACCCATTTAGGATTTTTGTATAATAAACGAATTTGGGATTTCGAAAAATAGGATTTATCCTTTTGATCCCTTAGTTGTTCATTTTTCTTATAAACATGATGATTCACTCGGATTCAATCGCTTTTAGAATGTAAGGGAAAGGTTTAAGGTGTGCGTAAATGAAATATATATACATAAAGAACGAATTAATAGTTATGGTCAGACTAGGATGATATTTATTATCGAAAAGAAATATCAAAGAAAAAAAAAGAAAAGAGAAAGGAAAAGAAGAGAGTCTAATCAAATCGTAAACAATAGAACGGAGTTTACGTAGAACTATAGAAAAATACAGATTGATAGAAATAATTGATAATATAAAGAACACGATAAGAAACGAAAGGTTTACGATATAGAAAGGATTAGAAAATTTCTCTGGGATAATATATATTTCTTTTGTTGTCGATCGATTCAACGCTGGTTTCTCGAACTAAATCTCAAAATTTCGTCGTTTATCGTCGTAAATCCAATTTACGAAAGATCTTCGAGGAGCAATAAATTTATGGACAATCTACGTGACGTCGTAAACGTTAGAAATTCTTTCAAACGTTTTCGAGAGGTGAGAAGAAAAAGAAAGAGAAAAAGAAAAAAAAAAGGAAAAGAAAAGAAAAGAAGAGAAAGGAAGAATTGATGGATGGATGGAAAGAAAGAAAAAAAAAAAAGAGGCAGAAAAAGATCTGGAGTTGCGTTAAATCTGACTCACCCTATGCATATTGGTGCACGATCCGTGTGAAACGCGTCGATGGAAAACTCTAAGGTAGGAGAGAGAAGGAGAAGAGAGGAGAGGAGAGGAGAGTTAAGAGGCCGAGAGAGAAATGACGGGCGTGCAGCACTTCGGCAAAGTTTCGAAATAATACCTCTTTCCTCGTTCTTTCCTCTTTCCCCTGTACCACCCTCTTCGACCGAACGATTCCCCTCTTTGGTCTGACACATTTCGGGAAGTCTTATCGCCTGCAGCTAACAACTGGAAGAATATTGCACCGTCGTCCACGTCTCTCTACGTGTCGTCGTCGTACAACACATTTCTCGTTGAACGCTTTTCCCTATTCGCATGTAAATTGCGAATGTCGAGAGTTAAACATTTTTCTCAGGAAGAAGAAGGAAATTTGTTGCTACGGACGGATATAATACGATTTTTCACACCCACCGGGTATTCGGTATTCCGTTTATGTATGTTCTTAAATTCCTCACCGTCACCGTATTTCTTTTTCTCTTAGTTTTTCATTCTGGAGGTAGACAGAAAGAGAGAAGAAAGAGAAAGAGATTCGATCTCGTGAAAACGATACCTATTATTCGTATCATTGATACTCGGTATTTCGTTCGTAACAATTTTTCTCCTCAAATATCGTCGATTGATATCGTACCAATCTTCCTTGTTTCATTGTAATAAATGTATTTAGTTATACGAATTGTCTAATCGTTTAAGTATATTCGATGGAGCATTATCTCGAGAAAAAGAAAAAAGAAAACAGAAAAAAGGAAAAGAATAACAAGAAACCGAAAGGATAAAAAAGAAAAGAAATAGAAAACAAAGATGAAGAAGAAGTAAAAAAAAATAAGAATAATATTCCGTCTCATCTCATAAAACGTGTTAACGAATATATGTGTATAGTGAACGAATGTGTCGACGAAAATGATGCGTGACGAGTTATTTCAGAGTTAGGAGAGACCGTGACGATAAATTTGCATACGTGCTATCTGTTGATTAGGCTTCGGACATTGCACCCTCTTGACATTATCATTGCCTCCGGTAGGAAAGCTTCCTCTTGCTTTAGCAGCGAAGCGTAGAGTGAGAGGGAAAGAGAGAAAATGCATACAGCGAGAGAGAGAGAAAGAGAGAAAGAGAAAGGGAGAGAGAGAGATGTACACAAAGCACGTCGACGTTTCCCTCGCGATTCGTCCTCACCCTCTCCTCCCTCTTTCACCCCCTTCTCATTCCCCTCATCCTGCTATAGCCATTGACGCGTCCACATGAGAGTACCACCTAATGTCACTAACGTCGAGCCCTTCTGTTGATCTAACGCGCGAAAGGACGAATGAGCGGGATTAAGACCGCTCGTTGAAGATTAATGCGACTCCAGAAAACCGACGACGTGGATAGATGTACATATGTAGTTACGTGTGTGATATGTCCATGTTTCTTTATTATTATTGTACGTGGAAAGAATTACGATAGGAGTTACGATGCAGGTTAATGATTCCGTTAAAGTGATACTACGCGAGTAATATCTTTAGGTTTAATACGGTAGTAGTATAAAAATAAGGTCTGTGTAAAATAGCCTGTGTAAAATCTTGTGTGTGTGTGTGTGTGTGCATCTCTTTATATTTTTCTTTTTCTTTTTTTACGTTCTTCTCTTTTCTTTCTTTTTTCTTCTTCTTAAATCTTCTTCCTTGAAGATGCATATTGATCGGTGAATTACGATATATTAATATTTATTTAATTTGATTTAATAGGATAATTTGATTTAATTTGATGTAATGACGATAATGTAAATTTTTGTATTATATTTCTGCTTTTCTTTTCTTTTTTTTTATTTTCTATATACTTAATCTAAGCCTCTTAAATGGATAATCTTTAATGATTATTTTTAATTAAAACATAGACGAATGGGGAAGATTTATTCGTAAAAATTAATTTTAAAGTATCTATAGAAACAGAAGAAATCAATGTCCGGAAATCTAGTTATAATGAAAATAATAATAGGAAATATAATAAATGTAGATTCACACGTGCATTCATCTACATCTCGATTTGAAATTCGAATTTTATTTTGTAGACGGGGAATAAAAAAAAAAAAAAAAAAGAGAGAAATGGTATTGAAATCGTTTTACCTGCGTGAGACGCCAATGTTTGGAGGCTTTCGCTATCGGATCCGTGACTTGAGTGCAAGCTGCACCAAAAAGCATAACCTTATGTGGCCCGCTATGCATCATGTCGAAAAAAGCTTTGACACCTACGGCAGCATTGCACTGAAAAGAGAAAAAAGATAGACGATCAGAAATGTATTTATTATTTATTAGTTCGTGTGAAACGCTATATTTATATCTTTTCCTTCGATCGAAATCAAATAAAGAAAAAAGAAAAAAAGAAAAAAAGAAAGAAACGAAAAGAATGACAAAGCAAAAGAAATAGGAAATGAAACGCGAGGTCGCGTCGTCGGTTTGACCTCGAGCATTGTAAAGTTAGTAGAGAAGCGTGATTATGGCTCGTAAGGTTTATTGTTCATCGCGTGGATTCTGTCGTGCACAGTTAATTCCGTGGCGTTCTATTTTTATGAAAGAAATACATATCGCTAACGACATCTTAACCTTGGCGACCAAACATTTTTTTCTATTTTTCTTTCTTTTTCTCTCGTTCTCTATCTCTGTCTTTCTTTCTGTTAGTATCTTTAAAAATTGTAGATTCTGTTATGTTAATGCGATGTGTCTATATATATGTATATACGTGTGTTTGTATATATATATATATTTTTTTTATATTTTATCTAATAGAAATAAATTACTAACAACTTGACGTTAATGTAAATATCTGACTGTATCGCATGAACAAAATAATCAACGTCAAATCATCTAGTTATTTTTTGCCAACTTTGTAACGATTCCCAGACATGCGAGAAATTTTAAGCCGAGAAAAATTTATAATTTCGAAACGTCGATCTATTATGTCCTAAAGAAAAAAATACAAAAGATTCGATTTAATTAATTTAATGTTACAAGTAGCGTACGTACATACGTAGATACATATTTCGTTATATATATATATATTTTTATATTAAATATCATTATTAATTTGATTCTAATTTTTTCCTTTTCTTACAGAAAAGAGAAAAAAGAAACATAAGAAAAAAAAAGAACAAAAAAAGAAACAAAATTAATTCATTATTTTCAATATCTTCCTTCGATTCCAAATAAATATGAATAAATTAAATAAAAAAGAATTATATATATATATATAAAAATAATCGTTTTTAAAGGAATACGAGATATAAACGTAAAAAATATTTTCTGAAAATGTACGAACGTTCGAAGGTATTACGAGAGGAGTAAAATTCAAAGGAGCAAAAACGACCAAATACGAAGATAACGTTATGACTCCATTATCGGATTATTCGAAGAGGAATATAGTAAATTTTGGTGGTCCGAAGAGGTACGAGTTTTTATTAAGAACTTTTAGATGGACCGATAATTCGGTCCTTCGTATTTATTCTGTACAATTTGTGAAACAGGATGTATCTATATGTATATATATACACACACATACACACACACACACGTACGTACACATACACACGTGTACATACACATGTGTACATACGTCAGCCATGCGGAAGGGTACCAGATTCGCTGTTGGTTTTATACAATTCCAGATTATCATCGATGCGTTAACGTTTCCCGATTGGTATTTGTACAGTGAATGCACGTGGTATACCTCCGTGCATTTACAGATATTACACACACACATATATAAATACAGTAACGTGAACACGTGTGTATGTAATTATATCTACATAGATTACACGAAATACGTATGTATGTCTCTTCACGTGTATATTTGAATCAATATTATTACGGCACTTCGCGAAATGAATATGCATTAGAAGATCGCTTAATATAATTGCATCTAATCAGCCGGTGTAATAATGAAGAATCATCGATATTATAATAACATTTGTTTCCAGGACCTTAACGATTTAGACTCACGATTATTAACACCGTTTATTTTTCTCTTTATTCAATTTGAAGAATTTTTTTTTTTTTTCATTTTTTTTTGTTACATTTTTTTAAAAACATTTTCTTTCACCCTTCATTTGATGCAGGCAATACAGTGTAATGCTTTTTACGAGTTTATAGATCGTAATAAATATTGTTATTATGATTGTTATAACGAATTATCTCGTTACATAATATAGAGACAGACAGAGAGAGAGAGAGAGAGAAAGAGAGAGAGAGAGAGAGAGAGAGAGAGAGAAAGAGATAGATAGATGGGATAAAGAGAAAGTCGACTTAATTAAGAGCATAAAATTTCGTTCTCATATTTAATTAACGAAGCCACCACCGACGTTGGGACCAACGTTGGTTTGCGGAATCCAGTTAGATAGAAATGAAAATTAATTGGAATATTTCCGTCTGGGTGCAGTGATAATGAAAATCTTGTTTGCCGGTACAAGTCCATCTTCTCTCTTTTCTTCTGATGGTATTACGAGCATCGATAAGTCTAAGAATTAAACTTCTCGAGAAAGAAAAATTCTTACTCCTCTTACTTTCTTTCTTTTTTATATCGTCACCACCTCTTCTCTGCCACCCCACTTCCACGCCCATCACCACCCTCTTTCTCTTTCTCTCTCACTCTTTTTCTTTTTCTTTTTAATATCTTTTTTTTCTTTTTTCTTTTTTTCTCCTCGAGATGATAAGTATAACTTACGAAGAAGTTCAGTCGGGTCTAGATCACGAAGTTAGTTACATCGTGAACCCGTTCTCTTCTATAATAAAAAGAAAAAAAAGAAAAAAAAAAAAAAAGAAACTATCTTCGCACTGTTCGTAATCTTCATTTTCTTTTCATAAAACTAATTACCGATCATGACTGTAAGTAGAGAATTTCAAGAGGCATGTAAATTGGTTTTTCTTTTTTCTCTCTTTTTTCCTTTCTTTTTATTTTGTTTCTCTTCTTTAATTCAAACAATTTTTTTCGTAACTTCGACGAGTCAATTATCCGATATAACGAAGACCAAAATTGTATCGGTATGTTTGTTAAAAGAATTTGGAAAAAAAATTGGAGAAAATAATTGTAATCATTCGATAAGTAATTTGTCGAAATAATAAGTTATCAATATTGTCATTGATGAAAGATCATTCATTCATTATATAGATTTATATATTCTTGTGAAATATTTTACATATATCTAATTGAAAAAAAAAAAAAAACGATAATAACTAAAATAACAGTAATAATAATAATAATAATAATAATAATAATAATAATAATAATAATAATAATAAATAAATCTTTTAATTATCAAAGGATTATCTCAAGTTAAATGTAGATTGAGCAGCAACAAGGAAATCGATGGAAAATAAATGGAAAGAGGGATTGGGTTCACGAGGGAATAAGAGTGGGAACAAAAGGAAAAGGGATTACGAGACTCTTTAAGTGCTTACCAATGTTACCATGTTGAGTTTTAACAAAAAGTTAAAACTGAACGCGGGCAAATGCGAGTGAAGGAAACAAAAAGAAAAGAAAAAGAAAAAAATGGAAAAAGAAAAAACGACATACGCATGAACGGAAAATAAAAAAGAAAGGGAAAAAAGAAAATACTCTTTCGATACGATATACAAAAATTTTATACGAAAATAAAAATATATTCAATTTTCTAGTACGTTCATTGGTTATCGAGTAAAAAAAAAAAAAATAATATAAGAAAAACAACAAGAGAAAGAAAAGATATAAAATTCTTTTTATTGTGTCAATTAAAAGCAAAAGATTTTATGATCCATTAAAGAAATTATGTATCGTGTAAGATCAAAACGATGAGAGAGAGAGAGAGAGAGAAGACAGATATATATATATATATATCTTTTCACTTTGTCTCTGCCTCTCTCTTTCTCTTTTTGTCTCTCTCTCTCTGTCTTTCTCCTTGGCCATTATTCGAGGACACAGTCCAGAGATCGAATATATCCACGAGAAGGATTATCCTCGAGGCCGGAACAAAGTTTAAAGGTCGAAAGCTTTCCTCATGGCTCTTACGACTTAACCAGAGATCTATGTTAAGCTTTTGCTTACTGCCTAAGGGATTAAACTATACTTTAATTATTTCAACCTCTCGGCGATCGAGTGATTCAATGTCAAAGGAATTTCCGAACTCGATGAACTCTAGTGATAGAACAATTTTCCATAAAGTTATGTATAAGAGAAATGTAGAAGATCTTTCAGGAGTTGTTGAAGAATATACAACTGATTCAAATTTACGAATTATATTTTACCTTTCTTTCTTCCTAGCTACTTTGAGAAACTCCTTGTCCTTAGTTTCGTTTAAACGAAACACTTTTCTCTTTGACTTCTCTTTCACTTCGTCGTATTCGATTACTTCCTTTTCTATTTGCCTTTGTTCGCTTCCTTTCATTTCCTTGTATCTTACATATATATATATATATACGTATCTAAGATCGACATAGCATGACATAGCACGATATATAACAACATATAAGTAGAGCAATGATAGATATAAAAGTTAGACAAACGCAAAAGAAGAAAAATTATTTTTTTTCCTTCTTCTTTCGATTTTTCGATGTTTAAAAGAAAGAAAAAAAAAAGGTGAGAAAAAAAAAAAGAAATAAAAATCTAATCCAAATCGTTGTGAACAAGTTTGTTAACAGCATTGACTTTATATGGGGCCACCGCCGTGATATATAACTGTGTCCGTGATCAAAGTTTCGAAATGTCCCTGAAGTTCAAAATCCTATACCAATGATCCCGATCGGATTGGATTTTCATCAGATTTATACTTCGAGATCCTTATCCCCTCACGTTTCTCAAAGCCAAAACTCGGCTTTATCCGAATCCATGCGCATTACTTTCCAAGTACGTTCGAACACTTGGAATCCTTTATGAAGTCGCAACTTCGTTTGGGTTTTGAAGTGATTCGAAAGGGAAGTAAAATTCCGCAAAACTTTGTGCATTGTCATTGAATTCATTAATTGTTCGTTGTTAATTGTCGGTAACAGGCAAGCAATCGAGATAAATTTATATTTCTTCGATGTTTCAGACCCACAGCGATTTAATCATTTACGATCCCTCAAGTTATTTCAACGTCAACTGGATTGGCATTGATCTATTATCCTTCTAAGAAACTACTAGCCTAGAAGTATAAAGTTAAAACATCTCGTGAACTTGGACATCGCCGATGGAAATTGTATTTCACTTACGAAGGAAAACGGAAACTCCGGGGGTTGTTTCGAAAGCTTTGATCGAGGATCTAATTACTTAAGAAAATATGACAAAGAGTGTAAGATTTCTCGAAGCTTTTAGCTGGATTATCTGTTATGGAAGTGAGAATAAGAAATTAGGTGCAAGATGTATTAAATGATACTTTATACTTTTATATAAGTCGTAAAATATATTTCTTGTCTGATGCATATATGTGAGGGTATATATATATATATATATATATACATATACATGACTTTAATGTTGAAATTTTATTTTGTTTGTATTCTCAAGATACTTTCTCGAAACTTTTGAGATAGACGTACTGTTGTACAGTTTTAAATCTCCTTTGAGATACGCTCGAGAATAATAATATTTCGTTTACTTACAGGCCAATAGTTAAAAAGTATTCGAAGCGAGAGATATTTCCTTCTTTTTCTTTGAATTCTTCGATTTTTATTCGTTTCTTAGTCGACGTGGCGCCGGCAAAAGGAATTTTTATTGTCCGAGCGATTTCCATTGATGTATCCTTTAGTATTTCGATGTTTATATAATACGATGGCAAAGCCAAAAAGAATTACAAAAGAATAGAGGGATCGAATATTTAGAAACGCGAAAAAGTGTGAAAGGAAAATTGACAAGAGAAAAACGAACGAATTCTTCAATAATAAAATACTTGACATTGTGCGAGTAATAAAATTAGTTTCGATGAGAGGAATTCGACGAGTTGTTTAATCGAGTTATCGAATGCAACGTGTCGGACATATTAGCAAACACGATGATACCTTTACGACATCTTTATTTGCCGTTTCGATTCAATCCATGATCGTAACATGATCGACGTTATTCGCGAAATAATTTTATATACTACAATGCTCGCCATTCTATTTACAATTTCTGACTAGAAGAAAATTATAAATTAGAATTAACGAATTAATATACAATAGAAAAGTTAAAAGTTCGACAGCCTGTTTGAGAAATTCGTTGTTGAATTTGTCGACCCAGCGAAATAATAAAATTCGATCGAAAGAATTTGATAAAGTGAACAAAATCACACTCCTTTAAAAATAACGTAACAAACGAACAGAAAGAGAGAGAGAGAGAGAGAGAGAAAGAGAAATATAAGATCAGATCGATCGTAACCCAATTCGAATTGGAAATCTTATATAAAGAACTACATATGACGATATAATCTTATTTATAATTGACGTGTTCTCTGATGATTGAAAATATTTCATGAGCTCTGGTCGTGAATAGTACGTTCGTCATAGAACGTTCAGCATAAGCGACAAAACGGGGTACGAATTTGCTGCATATATTCCTCTATGTAGACACAGGTAAGCCGCATACGCGGTGACGTTCTAGGTAAACCAG
>NC_057690.1:4160642-4198142 GCF_014466175.1 Vespula pensylvanica | reverse complement strand
TTACACGGAATTACACAAGTTATCTCGAGTTGTGCTAAACGAGCAATGATAAGCCTACAAGACCTATCTGCAATATATGTAGACAGTGATAAAAAGGTTTGAGAAAGAACGAGATATATATATCTATATTTTATTAACGTTCTATACTTGTGATAATATTATTTATTATTTATTATACACAAGTGTGTACGTATAAAAAAATAAACTTATATACATATTATTATTAATACACGCACACACACATATATATATATAAGTGGAAAATAAAAATATACGAGACTCGAGTGGATGATAATTGTGAAAAATGAAGAACAAGGAGAATTAGCGTAAGATGGAGTACGGGCATATAACAAAACGTGTTTTCGAGCTTACGCTGTAACCTCTTTTCTTGAGGCGGAAATAAAAAATTCTGTCTCTCTCTCTTCTTTTCTGTAACATACGTAGACTATACGTAGCCATTTATATCCACAGAAAACGAGCAAGCACGAGAGAAAAAGAAGGATACTATATTTGGAAAGGAATTTACACTCGGTTGAATTTCGAATGAACCTTTCATCCCGTTTGTTATTTATTCACATCACTCGTTGTATTATCTATATATATATGTGTGTGTGTTATATACGTATATACATTTGTATAAATGTAATCGATGCTATGGACATGAAACATTATTTAAAACGTTGAAATCAAAGAGAGAAAGAGAGAGTAGCAGTAGTGTAGTAATAGTAGTAGAACAACGAAAGCGTGACCGATAAAAGGGCACAAATATTTCGTTAACATTTGTACTCGACAGTTTATATGTTATATATGTACGTATGTATAATATCTACAGAGATCAGGTTCTCACGCTTAAATGTATACTTTTGTATGTTATATAAAATATTGCCACTAGTTAAAGCCGTTTGTTTTCTCTCTGTCTCTTTTTCTCTTTTACCATTTTGCATGTGCATGTTCATATATGTATACATATATACATATATATATATATATATATATATATATATGTATGTATATACGTATATACGTATATATATACATGGATGGTACAAATCAGATTTTCTACTCTGCTTCCTATCGGAGTAGTTGTTTTGTTTTCTGAGCAACGACGCCATTACGTGACATTAGCGACATAAAATGGCCGCGTGGTTACATCAAACGCAGTGAATCTAGTCACTACATTGGATATATATATATATATATACACGTTTATATACATATATCGAAGTTTTTTTTGATACGTCTGATTTCTTTATATTTTTCTTTAATAACATTAATGTCATATTAAAATCATGTTTACGTTATGATTATCTATTTTATTATAATTAATGATTATGATGGGTTTGGTAACCTTAATTATTACAGCACGATTAATATTCTTGTTAATTAATATAATTAATTATCGATACATTCTGGGAATTGTGGAGAATGGTAATACTAATTGAAATAATCCAAAGTCGATTATGACGGACATATTTCGTTAACGATCGTTACCCCGACAAGATGAATGTGTGAAGAATAAAAGTAGACGTAATAAATGAGAAAACTGTCAATTAAATTACTTTACGTAAAAAAGATTCTATTGAAATCGATTTTATATTAAATCGAATAACTTAGACGTTCTCATGTTTCTACGTACGTATGAAATTAAATAAAACAATAATAATTTTTCACGTAACAATAGCATTGTTTTATAAGAATCGTTAAAAAAAGTTTTGGATGAAAAACGTTGCTTGACGTACAGTCGCCTTTAGTAAGAAAAGAGTTAAACGTGTGCTCGCTCGCGCGCGCGCGTCTCTGTGTAAACGTGTTTGTATTCACTGTTCCGTTTAAACGGCTGGATCAATAGATTTAATATTTATAGTAAAAATGAAGTTACTTTCAACGAAGAGCAAAAAGTAATTTTGATATAACTTTTGCTTTCGTTTTTTTGATAATTTTTTTTCTTTTTCTTTGTCTTCGATACGATTCAACCTTTGGTTCGAAATGACGGTATTGAAAAAAAAAAAAAAAAAAAAAAAAAAAAAAATTAAGAATTCATGAAGAATCTTACGTAGAACGAAAACAATTTAAACTTTTCAAGAAAATATAAAATAGTGTTAGTCGTAACCATGAAATTCTTTTTCTTTTCTTTTTCCTTTTTGAAATTTTTGTATAAAAGTAATCAAAGGTATGGCGTATGGATGAAACTTTGAATCTGTTGTGGACCGAACAAAAGATCCCTATTCATCTTCAACTTTCCTAACAAAATTTATATCAGGCGCTTGCAAAAGTTCGTCGGTTTGCAAATAAGTGGAAGTTACTGCGAGTTGATACTGCGGTTTTTTTATCTCTCTTTTTTTTCTCTTTTATTTATTTTTTTTTGTTTCTTCTTCTCTACGAAGCTCTATGAATTTAAAAAGGTGCTTGCTCATAATCTTAAGATTTATCTACGGGATCGTAAGTAACAACGTAATCTTATTTCTCTTACAAGTAAAAATATGGAATTCGATTAAGTATACTTTTTTGTTTTAATCGAAGAAGAAAATAGCGAGAAAAAAAGAAGATAAGGAAGAAGAAAGAAACTTCTGTGAAAACGGAACGAATCGTTCGTAAAATCTATGTTGTATCCATCGACGTTTGTGAGAAATGGTTTAAAAAGTTCAAAAGTGACGAAATTAACATTAACGACAAACCAATGAATAAACAAGAACTTGTTGATAAAGACCTCGTTCAAACATAGAGAAGAGTTTGCGAATATACTTGGAATGAATGCATCAACCGTTTCTCAGCGGTTAAAAGATTCAGAAAATGGATTCCGCATCAGCTGACTCCCTTAGACGATCGCGGTTGAATGCGAGTGCTGTATCGCTGTTAAAAAAAAAAAAAAAAAAGAAAAAAAGAGAGAGAGAGAAACAAAGAGAGAGTGACATTATTAGAGTTAGATTGGGAAAAGTCTATTCTACCCATGATTTATTTACCAGATGTCCTTTGAAAAGTGATTGATATATAAATATTTGTTACGGACATTTTTATAGAATTAAAAAGAATTTCTTCTTTAGGTAACGTTTGTAAAGAGAGAAAAAGAGAAGGCAAGAGTTATATTAAAAAAAAAAAAAGGAAGAGAGAAAAAGAAAAATAAGGATGAAAGGTCAGGAATATAATAAATACAAAGAAGATGCAACGCTTTTACTCATGATTTTCCTTTAGAAGGGTTTCACAAATAACGACCCGCTTGGAAAGTCTAAAAAAGGAAGAAGACGGATCCTTAAAGTCCTCTTAGCCGTGTTGTAGAAAATAATGAACGCTTAGTTATGAAAACGAGTAAGGAACTCAAATTGATTTATCAATAGGGACGAAGATAAAAACAAAAATCCGTATCATCTACGTAAGTATATTTTTCGTAAGACGATCAACAGTCAGGATTCGTCGGATTTTTACGAAATGAAACGATCCTTCGCAAAACTTCGATCTCTATCTCTATTTCTCAATAAATTATTATCGTCGTTGTAACTTTCGGATTTCTCACTTATTTGCAAGAATTTATTTTCAAATCTATTTTATTCATAGAAGAACCAAAATGTATTTCTAACAGTAATTATTATTAATAAATAATAAACTGTATTACTGTTAAAGAGAAAAGAAATAAAAAATAGAAAATGTATTACCGATCGTAAATTACGATTCATTGTAAAAAAAAAAAAAAAAATAAATAAATAAATAAATACATAAATAACGAAAAAAAAAAAGATAGATCGATCGGAAGAGATCAAGATAGATTCAATTGCTTGAATAATCGACGAATGACGGTTAGCGATAAATAAAAATTTCGTTATCGATTCAATGGGAAGATAAAAAGTAAGACGTTAAAGTCGATTTGTTACGTAAATCGAGAAAATCGAAAAAGAGAGAGAGAGAGAGGGGGAGATAGAGAGAGAGAGAGAGAAAGAAAAGGAATAGGAAGAAGAGAAATTTCACTTTGAAAAGTTTGGCCGTTCTACGATGTCGCCTCTATTTACCGGTTACCCCTACTCCCACATCTTTCACAATTTTATCCCCACTTTGGGTGCATTCACACAGCACCACTACCAGAATTCGTCTGGTGCAGCTCAAATGAACGATCTTCATTTCGTAGCGGATTTCCATCGAGAATGCTTTCAACGTATACCTCGTTCCCCGTCGGTATCAGATGCCGCTGTATTTACAATGCAAAAT
Organism: Vespula pensylvanica; assembly: GCF_014466175.1. NCBI lineage: Eukaryota > Metazoa > Arthropoda > Insecta > Hymenoptera > Vespidae > Vespula > Vespula pensylvanica. Next base: position 4,193,951 of record NC_057690.1, on the reverse strand, counting down.
CAGGCCGCGCTTTGTTTAAGAGTCAACCTGAATTTTCATTATACCTACCCCAACGTTATATCCATTTTAAACTTAGTCGCGAGATTTCGATTTAAGAAAGAAAGAGAGAAAGAGAGAGAAAGAGAGAGAGAGAGAGAGAGAGAGAGAGAGAGAGAGAGAGAGAAGAGAGAAAAGATTCTTCGTTGCGAATTGAATAACATTGATGGTTTAAGGCACGAATTTGAGAGAGAAAAAGGAGCAATATTTTATTCCTGATAATATCGAATTGAATTGATAAAATTATCAGTGATAAAAATTATAATGGTATTGTTAGAAATTAAATTAATAATCTTTGTAATATAATTATTATAAATTGAAATAAATAAATTCTTTATTAATATAAATTAATACGAATGTGTTGGACAATAATTCGTAATTGTTTAATTCGTAATAAATATATTTAATAAAGTTTATCAAATCCTTTCATTTTTGTTTCAAATCCAATGTTTTATTATTGTTGCAATTATTTATGTATTTATGTAGTTTCCTTTTTGTTATATATCATCATTATTATAGTCAAATCATCATAAAATCGAATTAAATATCAACGATCTGTCGATAATAAACAGACACTATATCAATAAGTTAAAATAAAATAAAAACGGGCATGAACGAATGTGAGAAGGAGAAGAGAAAAAAATTACATTTATTTTAAAGCACGCTTGAGATATTCATCTTTCCCGCGTCGAAAGGAATAGAGAAAAGATGAAACGTAACAGCGATAAGATTAAGGGGAGATTAATTATCGGGGATAGGTGAATTAACGTTAGACTAATGATGCACCACAACGACGTTATCTAAAAGAGAACGACAAATTTTCATTCTCTCTCTCTCATTAATTATAATCAGTAAGATTTACAATTTCTATTTACGAAATCATCATTCATCTTTTCACGTACTTACTTATCTTTGTCCTACGTCAACTCGTAAACAATATATTTTGTAAATCGTTTATATTAAAATGACGAAGATAAATGAAGATAAAGAAAGAAAAGAAAAAAAACAATGAAAATATAAAGATATAAAGAGAGAATAAAATCGATTTACAAAATTGTGATTTCGAAAAGAGAGATCGAAAAGAGAGAATAACACGAAGAGAGAGAGAGAAAGACAGAGAGAAAAAGAGAGAGACGCGTATGTAAGCACATGTATATATAGTGAAGGAGAGAGAGAGAGAGAGAGAGAGAGAGAGAGAGAGAGAGAGAGAGAGAGAGAGAGAGAGAAGAGAGAGAGTAAAAGAGAAGATTCAACGATCATAAAGCGTTTTAGGATACGGAACTTTAACAAGCAAACGGAACATGCAAACTCGAAGCGACGCAACAAGTGTAGCTTCTCTCTCTTTCTCTCTCTCTCTCTCTCTCTCTCTCTCTCTCTCTCTCTCTTTCTCCTTCTATACTTCTCTCTCACTTTACTTTCTCTCTCTTTCTTTCCTTCTAAAATCGCGAAGGAGGAAACCATCGATCTCGGTTCGTCTTGCGTTCCCCTACCTTCCTTTCTAAAGGCTCTCTAAAAGCGTTGTGAATTGTCTCGTCGCGGATTCACCGTTCTCTTCTTCCTTTCTTAACGGGTTCTCCTAGCGTACTAATTAAAATGGGCAGCCGTCACGCGAAACTATCATCGTCACGATATTCTCCTTAAAACTACCCTTCCTTCTTTCTTTCCACCTATCCCTCCCTCTCTTCCTCTCTACCTTTCATAATATTTTCCTTTTATTTCTTTTTCTCTTTGAGATAAGCGATTCTTTTTTTCCCCTTTTCCTTTCCTTTCCTTTCCTTTCCTTTCATTTCTTTTCATTTCTTTTCATTTCCTTTTTGTTACGGCAAACGAACATTGAGAATTAACATTTACGTGAGATGACTTTTATTCGTCGCATTATGCAATAAGATTTGCACAATTAATTATTCGCATCGAATCAAATTTATTTATTATTCATATCGACAACTTTTGTCTCACTCGTACGTATTCCAAATAAAGTGTACTTTTTCTTTTTTATTTTTCTTTTTTGTTTGTTTGTTTTTTCTTTTTAATTATTCCATGCATTGTCAAAAGATTTGTAATTATCGTTCGTAAGCGACGATTTTTAATAGTCGCTTGTATCGAATGATTTTTATATGTCGCATTCATCTATGTATTGTACTCTTTTATCGAACAATTTCTTTCTTTTTTTAATTTTCTTCTTCCATCTTCGTTTTGTTTTCTTCTCATTATCTTCCATACGAACAACGACAATGCTATTTTCACTAATTATTGATACAAAATGATTATTCAATTAACATAGTAATACAGAAAATTGCGTTATATTCGTCCGAGTCCCTTTTTCTGTTTTAATAATAAATGACCCACACCGAATCGATGCTAAAGCTTCGATCAATCTGTAATCAATGACGTGGAAGTGGAGCATCGATTAGTAATTAATCGATAGCTCACACGATCGCTCTTCCGAATTTGGTCTCACATGGTCCAGAGCAATGCGTCAATTTGATTAACGATCTCTTACGTTTAGGTTAAGCATCGCATGCCGAACAGAGTAAGTACCTACTCTTGATTTTGAAAGACCAACAGAGATTTATAGATTTTTATTGTCGATCTATAAAGCTTGATTTACAAATGCAAATCCAAATTACAAATAAAAAAAAAAAACAAGGTATAAGTACCTACGTGTATTTACTTATCTCTCTCTCTTTTTTTTTTCGTCCCTCGTCCTTTCTGTTTTTATTTCTTATCATTCTTACGAAAAAAAAAAAAAAAAAAAAAAATAGAAAAAAGATGGAGCTAGAACGACGTTAATTCTCTCCCGACAAAATGGACGGTCTTTCGCTGACGTGCGATACGACAGCATTCGGTACAGAAAGCTAACGTCGGCTCTTTTCGTATAAAATAAAATATACCTACACATCTGTGTCTCTTTTAATTTTTCTTCTTCTCTTTTTTTCTTTCTTTTTCTTTTTCTTTTTTTTTTTTAATACGGTTTTCTTAACACGTTTTACTTACGAGGTATGCAAAAACGTAGAGAATTTAAACGAAGATCGTGGGTATTTCTTTTTCAAGCAGAAAAATTTTTTTACCATTTCCTTTCCCTCTTTTCTCTCTCTTTCTTTTTTTTCCGTTCTATTAATTTTTCTTTCTTCACATAAAATGCTTCGTTGCCAATACATTTCTATATTTTAAATTGCTTTTTTTTTTCTTTCCTCTATAGTTCGAGTTAGTTTAATAGAAGTTCTATATATTTTTGTAATGAGTTTCTACACGGTCTCTTTTTTTAGCAGTAAATAGTAATAATATAAAATTGATTGAGTCGTACGATGAAAACTATCGAAAGAAATATAAGAGTGCGATAATGAAATCGGATATATTGATTTTTTTTTTTTATTAAAATAGTATATACTTAAATATAAGTAATTATAACTTTTGACAAAATAATTGACAAAATCTTATCTTTTTATATATGTACATATATTTATCTATTTATATATTTGTATATATGTATTTACGTTTTCATTTATAAGTAATACAGTCATATACGTCACTTTATTGCAATAACAGATATGTGCATAAACTATGTATATTGTAGATATGTTCAGAGAATGCGAATGGGAAAGGCAAGTTATTATAACACGGGCCATTGTTCTCGCTATTAAATCAACTTCGGTTAAAGCAATATCGTTTAAATCCCTGCGCGACCGAGCTGCCTACCTCACCCTCCCCCGCCATCATCCCTCCCTCCCCCTCTCCTGCCTATCCACCCGCCCAACGACTACACACCCACCCAGCTCGTTCTAATGCGGCACCAGAACACAAGCCCTCCCTGGTTACAAATGCAAACGAGCGTTTCGCCAGAAGCGACAATAATACCCGTAGAGAACGAGACATTACTTGCAGGTTCGAGCTTTCATTGTTGCCGGTTGCTCGAAGCCCTTTGAAAAGCCATCCTCTGCCTGTGTTCTCTTTGCTACCACTCCGATCTCCGATTTGGAGATGTAAAAATGTCGGCATTGAACGGTAATACGAGAATGAAATTTTTCAAGAGTGAGTAAAAACGAGAAAACGAAAAAAAAAGAGTTAGGGAATTAGAGAAAGAGAGAGACAAAGAGAGAGAGAGAGAGACAGACAGAGACAGAGAGAGAGACACAGGTGCGCTTTAAGAACTTTAAGATTGATTAAATAAAAACGAAGATCGATTATAAAAGAAATATTTGTTTCTTGTTTAACTGTAATAACAGGAATAACGTTAGGAACTTTTCAAGGCATTGTAATTACAATATAATGATATTAAGCATAATAATGTTAATTAAGCATAGTTATAGTCGGGCGCGTCGTCGAACGCATTGAGAGCACGCGAAACTCTTTAGTTAGTTTCACCTTCTAGAAAGTTAACCTCGCTCCCTACCAAAATTAGCTCCACCCCTTTGTCTAGTTAGCCCAGTCTCCTCTAAAGTTAGCCACGCCGCCATCAAAGTTAGTCCAGTTCCCAAATCTAGTTAACCCTATCCCTTGTATAGTAGCTCAACCTTTTGTATAGTTAACGCTGTCCCTTCAAAGTTAATCCCTACGAAATTAATCCGCTCTTCTTCAAAGTTAGTCACACCCCCAATTCTAGTTAGCCCCACCTCTTTTGTATAGTTAATCCAACCCTTCTATATAGTTAGCACTGTTGCTTCAAAGTTAGTCCCGCCCTCAATTCTAGTTAGCACCACCCTCTGTATAGTTAACCCAACCCCTTGTATAGTTAACCCCCGAGATGCATTTACTTTCGATAGAATTGCGAACAACTATTTTGTTATTTTATATTTTAATTGCCATGGGCGTACGTGTTTGGGTTATAAAGAGAATGTTTAAATAATCTCGTGGATTTCATTCCTCGTGTGCATGTCTCCTTTTCGAAACAAATGCTGTCATTATTTCTCTCGACTGAAGAGCTTAATTAAGGTATCGTGCCAATATACTCTGGTAATATATCAAGCGCTCTTAAAAATACGATTAAGTTAGTTCTCCCTTTCTCCATTTCTCCTTGTTTATTTCAAGATCTCTCGTGAAAGTTTGGAATGAGAAAAGGAAGATAAAGAGAATCGTTTATAAACGTGTTTATTAAAACACGTAAGTAAGGAAGGAAATATGAGATATTCAAGAAATTCGACTTTTCATCGTCATATGTCATGTTTGACTTTGTTTAGCGAGTTAGAACGTGTTTCATTCGTTGAAATAATCTCGTCGAAAGACGAAAGAGATTGAATTAATTTTATTTACCAATTTATCGAGCGCGCTAGAAAATATTAATACGAACGATTTTCAAATAAATGGATAGATCGATGATAGGTATGTGGATTATTTATTTCTCTTCGGGATTTACTTGGGGGATATATCGTTTAGAGAACAGAATCGTTCTCCATCGTTGACACCGTCGGAAATATTTCTCTCGTGAAAGAATTTCTACAAGCTTTCGAATAGAAAAAAAAAAAAAAATCCAAAAGATATCTTGAAGAAATAGGATAGACTAGGACAGTAAAATGATAAAATATCTCGAAGCTTTTATTCAGATTCAGTAAGGAGGTCATTTAAAAACGTATCTCGTGATGGGGGTAAGCGAATATACATACGGTGACGTTAAAAGGAAGAAACTCGGTAGAACTCGAGGAACAAGGTAATATCAGTCATACATTTATACGACCATAAGTAACATCGTCTATATACAGGGTATGCCTTTCCCTATTCATTGGTACAATCAGAAAAGGGCTAGATTATATATATATATATATATATATATATATATATATATAAAATAAAAAAAATAAATATATATATACATATAAGTCCGTCCTACGAATATCGAAATCGATCTTGAAGATTCAATCACGTTGATAAGCATATCGTGTATCGATACCTTTTTACGAGTTTTTTTTATCATTTGTTCTCGTCGAAAAATTTTTTTCTTCCCCTCTTTTTTTTTCCTTTTTTCTTTCTCATTCACATACATACTCTCTCATTCTCACATGTAAAAAATAAATAAATACAATAGTTCGAATGAAGCACCCCTTGTATACCTACGTACCTACTGTAATATCGCACAGTTGAACGATAATAATACGGGGACTCGGATAATATCAAAAGCAGAAGTTCTACGTAGCGACAATGAATGCATTAGACCGACGAGAGAGATAATCTCATTTATTTTCCTCGGCTAGACGTCTCCTCCTGTTCCTCCCCCTCATTTCTCCCTCATCCCAACGGCCAACACCCGCGTACCTACTACCAGCAGACGTCGCGCGGCCATGTTCGTTACTACGCTTAAAGAAGAGACGAAGAAATACATTTTGTATGCGTACGAGATATGTAAATAAAATGCATTATGCAACACATGCGTCAGTTTTTACCCTCCTCACCACACCACCTTCGCTCCTCCCTTTATTTCTTCTATTATTTTTTAATCACTCTTCGTTAATTATTATTTCGTTCCTTCTCGTTCTGTCGTCTCTCGTTTTCTTTTCTTCTTGTTTTTTTTTCTTGGTTCTTTTTCTTTTTTTTCTTCTTTTTTCTTTTTTTTCTTTCTTTCTTTCTTTCTTTCTTTCTTTCTTTTTTATCTTCTTTCTTCGTTTTCTTCTTTCGTTGCAATTTAATTATATATTAGACGAGCTAGTACGTAGTATGCGTATAACAGACGTTTGTCATTATATCGAACATCGATGTGTGGTGGAAAGAGAAAAGATATGAGGACAGGAATCCAATAAAGAAGAAACTAACGCGTCGAGTCGGATCTCTTTTGACAGGTTGCTTCGACGTTCGTGTAGATAGATCGAGAGGATTTGATCGATGGTAATGGATCTTTATAGGAAATCATATCTCTCTTCTCGTCTATCTCATGCATGTTACGTTACTCCACTCGCCCTTCTCTTCGTACTCGTTCGAGTACAAGCGAACGTTTCGTTATATTACAAGACGCGTTTTCTCTAAGGGAACGAAGATAAAGAAAAAAGGAAAAGAAAAAAAATATCTTCGCGAAAAGAAGAAGAATAATTTACTGCGAGACGTGATGAAAGTTATCTGTATCGCGAGAGATGATAAATAAACACTGCGTTGTCTCGTTGCTGATAAACGGATTAATCGGTTTGAGAATAAACTTATCAATATCTCTTTCTTTTTCTTTCTTCGTGTAAATGACTTTGTAAAATAATTTTGTACAATTTTTTAATTATTTTTCTCTCTCTTGAAGGATAATGATATTTTTTCTTTTAATAAAATTTTTATCTCTCTCTCTCTCTCTCTCTCTCTCTCTCTCTTTCTCTCTCCGTCCTTTTTCTTTCTTTTTATTGCTTCGATAATTATATATAAAAAATGTTAAACGTTTGAAGATAGCTCATTTGAACGAACGATCTTTAAAAAAGAAAAAGAAAAAATAAAATGACAAAAAATAAATAAAAATTATTTACAACAGAAAAATATTTTATACAATATTTAAGAGACACTTGGATTACTAACGAAAAAAATATTATACATAATTCTTTTTAATCTCCGATCTAAGATTACGTGAAATTCGAAAATGACGGATTGTACGAATGGAAATTGTACCACAAATGGATTCAAAAGGCCGTTGAAATCTCTAATTAGCGTTGACCGCGTTTCGGTAGATACAGATATATATATGTATAAGCGTAATGGCGGCCCATTATCAGGTTCATTACACAAAGTACGGCTCCTGACCATAGTAAACCTTGCTTTGAACACGTCGAACTAATCTTGAGGGATTAGGAACAATCAAGTTTACCAGTCAAATTTACCAGTCGATTCTCGAATCAAGAACATCGACAAAGAAGATCACTATACAGAGAGTGCACACGTAAGAGAGAGAGAGAGAGAGAGAGAGAGAGAGAGACAGAGAGAAAGAGAGAAATTGAGAGAGATTGAGAGAAAGAGAATGAGAGAAGATGAGATACAGAGAGAGAGAGAGAGAGAGAGAGAGAGAGAGAGAGAGAGAGAGAGAGAGAGAGAGAGAAAGAGAGAGACAGGGAGAGAATGTGAGAGAATGAGAGAGAATGAGAGAAAGAGAGAATAGTACGAAGGCCCTTTCTGGAAGAATCTCGAGGGCTTTAGTCGAGAATCGAACTTGGCTTCAGGCTTTGATCGGCCAGCTTGTCTCTCTCGACGACGACGACGACGAGAGAAAGAGAGAGAGAGAGAGAGAGAGAGAGAGAGTAGGGTCCGAATGGATCGTTGATTAGATTTCTAGTGAGAAAATTAGAATCGATTGGCCGAAATTGAATTGACGGTTGACTTTTCGATTTTGAGGAACGTCGGTTATACACAAAGCAATTGAAGAATATTTGGAGATTTTCGAAATCGAGCTTATGATTTTTTTCTCTCTTTCTCGAAAAGAAATTTGTCTACTTGTTCTTTCATCTATCTTTTCTTTACTATTATTATTTTATTATTATTTTATTACCATAATAATAACGAATAATATCATTTTCTTATTATAATATCAATGATAATAATTATTTTATTACAGTATTAATAATTCATATTTTCTTAGTATTTTGATATAAATTTTTTAATACAACGAAATGTAATTATACGAATTTGATTGATTCTTCATTAGTTAATGGTTCGGGATGTTAGATTAGGTATAGACATAGATCGAAACACCCGTTTCGTAATATCTATCTACTTTTAAGTAAATCAAGGGAAGATTAATCGTTTCGTTTCCGTCTCGACGACGAGATATCGATTGTTGGACTAGACGCGTAAGGTCCATACTGTGCCTTGCCTGCTTGCTAGCTTGCTAGCTTCTGCTTCTGTCTCTATCTCTATCTCTGTCTCGGTTTTGGTCTCGGTCTCTGCCTGTCGACCAATCGACCGTCTCGAAGTCAGCCCACCTGCGTCCAACGATGATGAATTATCAGTTCTAATTAATAATTCCCGAGAATGTTCGGTTTGGTTCCACCTCAAAATGAAAAGCACGGGGGAATATGACGAGAAACGAAGAAAAAATCTTTTCTCACCCGTCACTTTCTTCTTTTCACGTCCATCTCGTTGTAAATTACATGTGAAACCGAACGATCGATTTTTGGTCGTCCAAAAAATCCAAAAACTAAAAAAGGAACTAACGACGAAACTCTTTTCCTTCTTCTTTTTCTTTCCCTACTTCGTTTCATTTTCTTTTTTTTTTTTTTTCAGTAAAGTTACGCGATCAGTTTTCTATTGTCGTTTTATTATTTAACAATTAATATCATATCCCAGATAAACAGTCTTGTCGTTTGAGAGAAGTGTCAAGAAAACAGAGGATTAGATTCCACCGTCTCTTCTCGTATAAGACTTAACTTCGTTTCACTTTTCCTTTAACCTCTCGCACCATTTTCTACTACATAAGTTCATCCCGAGAACCATCTACGAGGACGTTATTTTTCGAGGAACAAAGTCGGACGGGAGCAGGTAAATGCTACTAGAGAGAGATAGAGAGATAGAGAGATAGTTAGATGAAGAGAAAGAGAGAGAGAGGAAGAGAGAAAGAGAGAGAGAGAACAAGAAAGACAATATCCTAGGGTCTACGATGGCAAAACAGCTGTGAGAGGACTCGAGCAAGTTTCTATGTCGTCTTCTGAGCACTCACACATATATACACATACTTATACATCGAAAATTTACTATGTAAAGACTTAGTCTCTCTCTCTCTCTCTCTCTATATATATATATATATATGTGTGTGTGTGTGTGTGTGTGTGTGTGTATGTGTATGTGTGTATACATACGAAGCTAGTTTAGTTGCAGGAAACTTGGCACGAGAAAGTTAGAGACATTGACAAACGAAAGATTGAATTATCTTATGCGGTTCAGTCGTGCGAGAATAATGTGCTTGAAAATATTAGAATGATTCACATCGTCTTATTGTTTCTATCCTGTGTTTGTATAAATTTAAATTAGCGATTGACGTTTGAATAATAATAATATCTATGTGAGTAAGTCAAATATTAATTAATTCATTGAAACATATATTAAGTACTGCTTACTTTTATGATAGTTACGAATGTTATACCCCTTATATTAATTAAATATATACATATTCAGTTAATCTCATTACGCTTGCAATATTATTTGAAACATTATCGATCTAGTAGCATATACAAAGATATTGAATTAATTAGTTGAGAAACACATAAACATATGTATATTCTAATGACAATACATATATACTCATACACATTTTGCTGACACCTGAATCATTTCTGTTAATTTAATAAATGATTACAATCGTAATCCATTACATATTCTATTATTTCAATTAAATTTATAAACAGAAGGATATCGAAGATAATCCAACATAATTACTTGTTAGTTTAAATCTCCCGACATATAAATATATCGAGAGGTAGAACAAAAAATGAATATATAATAATTAAAAAATAGTGTCACGTCAACTTCGTGGTTTTTCTATTCATTTTTTCTACATCTCTCTTAATATCTTTTATCGTGTGTGTGTGTGTGTGTGTGTGTGTGTGTGTGTGTGTGTGTGTATTATAGTTGTGATGTTATCACTTGTTTCAATAACCTTCCATCCACCATATAGACATCACCACGTAACCATCATCACATATAGCTTTTCGTCTTCCGACTATAGTACTTCTTCAAGGATCTTATTAAAGTATCGCCTTAAGATAAGGGTAGAAAAGCTAATAGAAATAGGTGACAGGACAAAAAGGTCCTTGATAATAGAGTAGTGAAAACAAATACCAATCGATAATTTTTGTCTCATCGATTTCATTCGTGAAACATCTCGAAGATTAACGAAATTTAGATAAAGAAAAGAAGAGAAAGAAATAGGAAAGAGAAAGTAAAAATTATACATATTTTCGTGACTTCGTTTAGATAAATTAAATATTAATGTTACGTATAATAATATTAATTTAATATTATAAATTAAAATAATAATGTTACGTATAATAATATAAATTAAACAATTAAAAGTTGGTAAATTAGTCTTCAGCGATCTTCCGATTTTTACCGATAACATTCTACCAATTTAATCAAATAGTTTAATAATTTTTTTATTTCTGACATCCATGTAATAAATATTGATAAAATTTGATTTCCAAATAAAAATTTCTATAAAACACGTAAAATGTTTTCACTGTTCATAAATCCCGCGAGATAACAAATTGATATGTAACAACGAATAGTACTATTAGATCATTTCCGATGAGTTTAAGAAAATCCATTAGACAGTAGTTCAGGAAAATCCATTAGACAGTCATTATCGGAAGAGGTTTTTTCTAACGACAAAATGTTCGGAACTTTACTAATTCCTCTAACATATTTTATCGGATCTGACGTTGTTTCATATAGTTAATAATTATATCCGCGAGTTTTGGATCTGAATTTAATACCGAATCTAATAGAAAATTTTCGAATTATTTTTCTACTCTTTTATTTTTCCAACTCTTTACATTAACAAGTTAATTTCGACTTTCATTAACACTCGATCGGAGTTTCGTGCCAGATAGAAATACAAATTCTAAACATATCGATACACGGTCAGATACAATCAGATTTCAGTAAGACACGTCCCATATGGGTTAGAATATGATAGGATATAATAGGATCGAATAGGATCAAATAGGATCGAACAGAATCGATACGACCGAAGAGTATCAATAAGGATTGAAAAGGAATAGGACCCAAAAATAGCGAATAAGATTGAATAGCATTTGCTAGAACCAAAACGAATCGAATTGGGACGAATAGGATTGAGTAGGATCGAAAATGAGCGAATAGGTCCCAAAAGTAAAGAATAAGATTAAATAGGATCTAATAAGAACATAAATCTTATTCGATCCTATTTGCTCTTATCTTGTCCTATTTGATCCTATTCGGTATTAGAAATTCAGAGATTTGATTATCGTAAAATACCTCTTCCGATAATGACTATTTCTTGTCTAATGGATTTTCCTGATCTTATCGAAAATGATCTATAAATACTATCTATGGATAGACAACGAGTGTCTTATTTTGAGGAATTAATGAACACTATTATAAATGTCGAAATGTATTTAACAGAAGATAATGATATCATAAGATACGTCATAATTTTATGATTTATTTGCGTAGATCGTTCGTAGATATTATTAATTAAAAAAAAAAAAAAAAAAAAGAATAAAATTGATGATGATTAATAGTAACCAAAACAAAACTCCTGCCATCGATATTAATTACTTTTAACCAAAACAAAAGTTCTCTCATCAATATTGGTTATCTCTAACCAAAACGAAACTCCTGTCACGGATAATGGCTACCGGTAACCAAAAAATGATTCTTCTTCAGTAATAATAATTGTTATCGTAAACGAAAACAATTCCTGTTGTCAATTATTGTTACTCGTAATCAAAAACTATTAATAATTTCCATTATCGATAGTTGTTGTAAGTAATCAAAAAAATATTAGTCTCTTATAATGATTATTCATAATCGAAAAGAGGTCAATCTTAATAATATATTTTAATCATTCCATTTTTCGAAAAATTTAATGACTAGTTATTGACAAAATTCTTTTTTTTTTTTTTTTACAAATAATAAACTATTTTCCAACGTTGATCTAAGAACAATATTTTTCCAATCTAATAATTTTCATTTCTAATTGGTGAGACTAATTAAAAAAAATAAACAAATAAAAAAAGAAATAAAAAGACTAACAATTTCGGGCTATTTTTGTCCATGAATAATATTTATTCCCGAATAGAGATAGTAGATTTTATGTTTGAGTTGACAAGTGGCTAAGAAGAAGTAGTTTGAAAGGTGACAGGTGTTTCTTCACACGGAGGAGTTACACCTAATTGATACTATATAAACCTTCGTTTGACTTACGAAGGGAAAAGGTTACTTGGTAATCAATAAAACATACAAATGTTAATTTTGATTAAAAACATAATTACGCATATTCCTTATCGATATATCTATCATTAACAATGAAATCCAACGTAATACTTCCCATATCGTCTTTTATAACGCGACACTATCACTATTAATATTATTATTAATACTAGATCGTATAATAAAAATAATTTCGAAATTTTCAGCTTCATTTATAGATATAAAATACTAAATCCGACATTAGTTTTATTAAGTAATTTAATATTATTAATAATAATAATTATATTGTTACTATTATTATTATTATTACTTTTATTATTATATAAATCTAATGGAATATCGAATAACAAATCTTTTATTATTTTCCGAAACAAACGATAAAATAATATAATAAATCATTAAAGTCGAGGAAGAAGTTTACTTTATTCTTTTCCTTTCCTTTTTCTTTCTACTTTAAAATTTATTTTTTCTTTTACGTCCAGCGGCGTAATTTAAAGTCGTCTCTCTGGTTAAACGCCGCGTAGTCTTTATAACCAAGGACAGACCTTAAAGAATGTAGATTCAATGTTGAATGACAGTGAGGGGTGATGGGGACTGAGTTGTAGCTCGATAAATGGAATAAACGGAAATCAATATAGGAAATAGGCAAAACATAGGAACAAGTAGAAAATGAAATATCAATAATAATAATAATAATAATAATAATAATAATAATAATAATAATAATAATAACAATAGCACTAACAATAGCAAAATCTTATTTAACTTTATAATAAATTGTAGATAGAAAAATCGTAGATAAATAACAGAATTAGACTACTATTAGTCAATTAATATCGTGTGATTAAGAACGATTATACAGTTATATATTTAAATAAGTATTAACAAAAAATACAACACAACGTTATGAGAACGAAACTAATAATTCTGTTCTTTACAATATTTTCTAACGTCAGTTAAACAAACATCTCTAATTGCATTAACAACTTATCAACCATCATTTGACGACTTCGGCTCTAAGGTAATTAAAAAACAAAGGTGACGTGTCTAACAATGGACAGGTGGTCATCATGACGTTATAAATACCACTCCTCGCGATTACATCTCGCATGCATTAATTTATATTTTTTTTCTCTTTTCCACTTTTTTTTTTATTTTCATTCTCTTGTCATATCGTAAATATTATTATTATTATTATTATTATTATTATTATTATTATTATTATTATTATTATTATTATTATAGAACATCGTTGTAATTTTAATAGGCTCAAGGATCTATTCACACGATTCATCGACCACAGCCTTTCCCTTTCCACATGTCCCTTTTTGTTAAGGACATAAAGCAGTGTTTCTCAACCTTCTCGTCATCAATATATCTGATCTCAATAAATTTAATTATAATGACACTTATACTTATCAAATATTTATAGTATACGAATTTGAAGAATCTGATAGATCAGAATAATTATATATTCTTTAAAACAACAGAAAAAAAGATCTCTCAAATTCTCTTTGCAAATAATTATTTACAAAAAATATCTTACAAAATTGCTTCGATAGTTACTGATCGTTTCGCGATTAATTAAAAAATCTAATACGAGCCAATAATAGATCGAGAAATGTTCCTACGAGATATAAGAAACAAATTTATTTCTTTTCTTCGATTTTCAAAGAAGTGTGACAAAATATTATACAACAAAAAAAAAAAAAAAAAAAAAGAGAGAGAAGAGAAGAAAAAGAAAAAGAACACAAGAAATGATTCTATCATTCGACAAAAAGATATTTTTTTTAAAGGAGCACGCGTAGAATATTTAATACTAATACGATCGGTTAGTTCGATCTCCTTCGTCGGTTTAACGTTATCATAACGAGAAATTATTTGATAAGACAATGGAAAGTTTACTTCTGTCTAAAGTGTCTTATTAGAACGTCATGGAATAATATAGAATAATATCAAAAGTTTATTCACGTTTCTCACGTCGTATTCGTTACAAACTTGTACTTAATTAATTAATTAATTTAAATATTTAATTGTGAAGAGAAGGTGGAGGTGGTGAAAGTGGGTGGTAGGAGGTGGTACAGACGGTATAAGATCACATTGTCATACATTGATACCGTCCGTTGTCAATTCGCGAAGGAATCGGTAATTCTCTTAGTTTACTCTCTCTCTCTCTCTCTCTCTCTCTCTCTCCGTTAACACTATCAGAACAGCAGCTCCGATATCAGGTATGCCGTTTGTGGTTTCTCCACGCAATTCGCGTGTCTATGAGCAGAGCAACCAATCCCTGATATAGTCTCTATAGATGGTTATACATATAGATAGGTGTGTAACTACGCTAATCAAAGGAACACATTTATGTATGTATATACATATCGACGCCATCAGCTGCTTCGCATATATCCTTGTAACCCTGACACTGATTACGTCGTTAATTAAAGTAATTTGGAATACCACGATCGGGTCTCTCGATCATCATACCGTGTTAACCGACGAAAATGAAAGCTTTAATGAACGGAATACGTGGTTCGGTGGGAATTAGAAGGTTATTTCAAGGGAACCGGGTTAAAAGTATTATTTTCTGGATAATCGCCGGGGAAAATAATTATTTGACGTTACCTACTCTCCAATCAGTCTTGTTAAACGAAAGTTTCATTAGTAATCTACGAGCTATCTCGTTGACGTTGATTATGTATTTCCTACATAACTTATAATTAAACGACAATGTATATGTGTAGTAAATATATATATATATATATATATACATATATACATATGTATATATTTTTTTATCCTGATAGAAAAGTAAAAAAACTTATGGATCGATCGTTAAACACACACACACACACACACGTACGTACGTATGAATTTATTTAATTATAATAAATATATAAGTATACAATTTCGTATGAATTTATTTAATTCATTAAAAAAGAAAAACAAATGAAAGAAAGAACAAAACTAGTATCATCATAGTAACTATTGAAAATCATTCTTTGGTACCTCAACTACTTGTTATTAAGTCTGACTAATGTGTCAGGTGAAACATCGCGTGAGTTATGGTTGTATAATTAATTAAGAAGCACTCCTCGACAGCTAACAAATACGTCCAAGTAATGGTGGTAATAATACACATTTGCAAGAGAAACCGTAATAAATATATTCCTTTACACTCTTACATATTCATTATTCGATTTGCCGGTGTGCGAAATCTTTCCTTAAAATCATATCGACTTCGACTCTGTTCTCGTTTAACACGTGAAACACCTTTGACCCTTTTCTTTCTTTCTTTTTTTTCCTTTCTCCCTTTTTTCACTTCCTTTTTGCCTTTTTTCAGTCATATTTTTTTCTTCTTTTCTTTTCACACACCTATCTAGATATCCATTTCGTTTTACGATCTCTCTATTCGAATATTATTTTGCGATAATCGATATATTGATTCTCTGTGAAAAAACGTTTCAAGATTATCCAAAGTTCTGAATGACTAACGATCAATGATAATTCATAAAAAGCGTGTAATAAGTTGTAATAAAGGAATATGAATTTTTCTTCTCTTTTCTTTTCTTTTCTTTTCTTTTTTTTTTTTTTTTTATTATATTATCCTATACGGAACGTATATGTACGGTACAGTGTTAGTAATCAATCTTTCTTTTTCTTTTTTTTTTCTATACATTTAAATGCTTGTATTTTTTTTTTATTAATAAATCTACAATTGTTTAATATCCATCTTAAAGAATTTGGAAAAAAAAATTAAGATAATATTTTTGTAAAATCGTCGTGAAAATTCTTGATAATTAAGATAAATTCGTTTGCGAGAGTTACATAAAAATGATTTCGTTTATTTCGTATAACGAGGATCGTTTAATTTTTATACACCTTTCTCTCATATTGATATAATGATGAAATATAAACTTGAAAAGTTGCGCTTCTATTAACCTCGATCTCGGCGACGACGACGTCGACGACAACGATGTCGACGACGACGACGATGACGACGACTGGAGTTCGGTGTCGGACAAACATCCGAGATAAAAGGGAAGCTTGAATCAACGTTGACTTTACATAAAATGGGAAGAGAACTAGAGCCCATCGAAATGATACCATTAAATATTCGTGAAGAAAACGAAGCACATTTCTTTTTTCTTTTCTTTCCTTTTTTCACATTTCATGCATTTTTCCAAATACGTACCCAATTTATTTTTGCAAGAAACGTAAAGAAAACTGCAAATATGTATATATAACAACGTCGTAAAAGAGAACGCAAACATATATATATATATATATATATATATATATATATATATATATATAGGTGTATGTTTGAAAAAGAGAGAGAGAGAGAGAGAGAGAGAGAGAGAGAGAAATAAATATAAAAAGAAAGAGAAGAAAAATTGCGAAAATAATTTATCGTGAAGATTTGCAATTTTGAAGAATACAAAATGTAAAAAAAAAAATGGAAAAAAGAAAAAAAAAGAGAGAGAGATAAAAATGATCGAACGACTATCGAAGCGAGGTAGTATATAGTATCGACTTTATTAATCAAATTAATTCAGGTCAATGGAGTTGTTTTCATGAAATTCTTTCGCGCTATGTCGTCTCATTGGAATCGTCAGTTACCGTGAGATCTTTCGAATGACTGCAAGATACGATAAGGTAGAAAGAGAAAAACAAAATAAAAGAGAAAGAGAAAGAGAGAGAGAGAGAGAGAGAGAGAGAGAGAGAGAAAAAAGAAAAAAAAAGATTAACAATTTCAATATTACAAATTTGCGAGTGAAATGAAATTAATTTTATTGTAATATCGTTTTTTTTTTCTTTTTTTTTTTTTTAAAGACTTACGCAGCATTATATATTAAGTTTAGAGAAATCATTTGAAATTGTAATCGAGTGATCTACAATAAAATATAAATTAAAAAATTTCGATCGTCATTCGGAGAATGAACTCGTCGATTAGGCTTCTTAGAATCGAATATACCCGACGATATAGTTGGAAATAGTAATAAAGGGTTGAAGGTTCGGATTGTAATATCTCAGCTGATACTTCGGGCACATTTGTTCCCTATCTCTCTCTTTCTCTTTCTCCCTACTATGTTTTACTCTATCTATACGAGCGAATGATTTCATCTGTATCGATGACAGGCGAAATCGAATACTAACAAGAACGATAGTATATATTATAATACATACAATATGTATCAGGAACTGTATATATGAGTGTATATATGTATAATATATAAGAGAAGTAAATTGCAATTATAATGACGATGGGAAGAAGATCGACAGACCATATTTTCCGTTAAAGTTTTAATTGCCAATTTTATCAAACTTCAAATTTAAAATCTTATTATGAAATTATATTGGTTATAATATATTTCACTACGAAATGTTAATTAATTTTTTACACTTCTTATAAATATATATTTATACATATATAAGTTTAATCGTTTTTTCTATTATAAAAGTCAAATAGGAATATAAATATGTATACATAGACATATACATGTAATATATAAGTATGTACATGATGTGTATGTATATGAGACAAGTATTCACAGAAAGCAAGTCGTTAATAATAATACGAACTTTGTTATTATACTAATTGCTAGAGAAAAGATATATGTTCTTTTGAACGTAGCTGAACAAATATTTTTTTCCACTTCCCCTTTTTTTTCTTTTTTTTTTTTTATTTAAATGAAAAGTTTCACAAAGTTTCACGTTAAAAGAGATTCCAAATATTGAAACTTTCTAGGAATATCGTAGCTTTAGCAAAGGTCACTTGGTTATTTATAAGTAGATGCTTGTCGAACGAACTATTCGAACCACTTCACAAATGTTCAAGTATAATCGACGATGCACGAAACTAATGCTGTGGTACTACATTCATATCTTCTTGATGAAAAATCATTTTCAATATTTCAACCAATTCGTAAACTTTAAAAAAGCTTGTGTATAGAGAATCCTTTATATACAGGGTGTCCTTTCAACAACCTTCTTTTTTTCTTTGCATCAACGATACCAAAATATTTCATCAGTAAAAATAAGAGAGAAAAAGAATTAAAAACAAAAAAAAAAAAGAAAATATGGACTAAAAGATGTTTCTGATGAAAAATAAATAAATAAATAAATAAACAAGAAACGAAATAAAGTAATGAAAATACGATATATAACATATTCGATCGGTTTTCGCTCGATATTGTAAAAGATATTTACAAATCAGTAACCATTATGTTAAAGAATCATTGTCGATTTTCCAATACACCAATTAGAGAAATATCCCGTTAGTAAAACCATAAATGAAATTCGTATCGGCATATTCACCGATCTGAGAAACATTCGCGGTATGTTTAATATGGAATTGTACAATTTAGTAATGATCACCGACTGTAATTTTACTGTTACATTACTCTCTGCAACGATATCAAGTATTGAACATATCTTGTGTAAATTGATCAAGTAATACCGCCAATTGCCGATCTGTTCGTACGATATTTACCTGCAATACTATACTAACTTAAAAAAAGAAAAAAAGAAAAAGAAAAAAAATATTACAGAAAGTATAGAAATTAAAAAAAAAAAAAGAATGAGATATGAAAAAAAAGAAACAATTTATCAGATTAATAAATGGGACATTTCCAAAACTACAGATCGAAGTTTACCATGGACAGATATCTCACTAATGGCACACCCTATATATAGAACGGAATTCTCGAAACACGATCAGGTTTCTCACAGAGAGACGCGGTTTGTTGTTCGTCAATTACGTTATGGAATCGTCTCGAAATTTGCATGACTAATTTGTCTGATAGATCATGAAACGAGAGAAGAGAGGGAGATGGGAAGAGATAGGAGAAGAGCAAAGGGAGGGATCGATGAATTTTGGGTGACTTCTAATTAAATTAGAGAGTGTACATGAGATCTCGTTGATGATGATGGTGAATTAGAAATCACTATCATCGACAAGCAAGTTATCTATGCATGTTGGTAGATGAAAATATTTTTTTTTGTTTTTGTTTTTTTGTTCTTTCTCTATTCGAAGATAAATAAGCACACTTTCAACGTTCGGCGAATGATCGAGTCGGTGGCTGGGAGCCAGGATTTAATCGGGGTTGTTGATTTTCGACGTTTAACGACTTAAAAAGCGAAGAAACTATTTATTTACACGTTTCTCTCCGTATCTTTCTGTCTCTGTTTCTCTTTCTGTCTGTCTGTCTCTGTCTGTCTCTGTCAACCTTTCAAAGTTATATGGTTCTTGTTTTTTTTCTTTGTTTACAAAACTAAATACATCAGAAAGGAAAAGAAAAAAGAAGAAAGGAAAATGAAAATACTTCGAACGCAAATACTTAAAATCATTCGTAAATATTTTTATGTGCTAAAATTATTTTTCTTATTTTTTCTTTTTCTTTTTTTTTTTTTTTTTTTTTTTTCATTTACGAATATAACATTATCGTGTCATTGATAACGAAAGATATTTATGTTCGAGTATATTGAGAACGAATTTTGTATCATAGAATTGATTATTTTTAGAACACGAGAAAATTATATCATTTTGCATTATAACGTTTGATACGTATTTTTCTAAAAAAGAACAAACAAAAAAAAAAGGAAAGAAAAAGATTCAGACGAAATAATATTTAAAGCATTTGAATTAGTTACTTTTCTTCTTCCTCTCTCTCTTTTATTTTTTTATTTTTTTATTTTTTTTTTTTTCAAAGCGTTCGATAAGCACATATATCGAAAAATCTTCAGTTTTATTTTTACGTGGAATACATAAAAGGATATCCTTAAGATAGTATCGAAACGTCTATAATAGTTACGCTTGTACGCTCTAGTAGTGTCAAAAAGATTTTTAGGTCGACGAACAGGATCGTAATATCGATGTGCTCTCATTCGGTCAAGAATTTTCTTTCACGAATCGATTTCGATTTCTTGTGTTTAATGAGAACTTCTCGTGTACTTAAGATCAAAGAGTAAGAGAGAAAGAGAGAGAGAGAGAGAGAGAGAGAGAGAGAGAGAGAGAGAAAGAGAGAGAGAGAGAGAGAAAGAGAGAGAGAGAGAGAGAGAAGTTAAATTCAAGATTTTCAAAATACGAATTCCGAAGTCAAAGAGCCTTCTTCCCTTTTGCAATTTTCACTCCTCGATGGTGAAATCGCTCGAAGAGTTCAACGAACATTCATTTCTACACACTTTGCTCTCTCTCTCTTTCTCTCTCACTCTTTCTGTTTTTCATCTCTTTCTCAACCTTCTTTCTACTCAACGAAGGAAACGAGCCAAAGAGAAAATAATTGCGAGGAATCACGTTCGCTATGATTTCTATTTATACGACGAGATCATTTAAATTCATCTAACGTTATTCATCCGTGTGTCTGTAACACACGTCGATCGTTTTTGACGATATGATTGAGAAAGAAAGAGAGAGAGAGAGAGAGAGAGAGAGAGATCATTTTAATTATTTTCGATTAGAATTAATTTTTCACGAAATTCTACTCCTCTTTATTTCTTTTCTCTCTTTATCTTTTTTTTCTCTTTCGAAATAACGAACGTTATATGCATCATCGTTATAGAAAGAGGACAACAAAAACAATATGGAAAAAAAAATTGGGAAAAAACTAGAAATAATGTTAGAATAAGCAAATATGATGGACCACTTGCGGTTCGGGAAATTAATTTTCCGGAGATCAACAAAGTTGTCAAGTAGGATTAGATAGATAGGTCGGCAGAAGGATTGAATAGGGTAGGAGGAAGGGACGAAGGGATAGAGAATATATTCCAGATTCATCTACTATCTATTGTTCCGATAATGCTTTAATTATAGCTTTGCTATATACAGAGAGAGAGAGAGAGAGAGAGAGAGAGAGAGAGAGAGAGAGAGAGAGAGAGAGAGAAAGAGAGAGAGAGAGAGAAAGAGGAAATGAAAATGAGTTAAAGTAAATACATATGTCGATCGTTTAAATGAGATTGTTTATCTCGATGGTACTCTCTTTCTGGATCATACTCATTTCTTTTAAGATCATCATATCACAAACTGGTGACATTTTTTTATTTTGTTTTTCTTCCTTTTATTTCAACTCGTTTTTTTAATCCATTTTTAATTTTTTTTAAATCAATATTATTAAGTAATGTATATGATAGAAAAAAAGAGAGGGAGAAGGCAACTTTTCGATAAGTATATCGATTAAGGTGCATTGTTCTTTTCGAGTTTTTCTTTTAATTCATCTTTTTTTTTATTTTATTTTTCTTTTTTTTAGATTTGTAACTTTTTTCTCTTTCTTTTAAAAATAAACGAAATAACAATTATCTGTATATGTGTGCGAGTGCGTGTATAATTATGCGAGTATTATTATACACACGTAGAATTGAGATTCATATCTTGTTGTAGATGTTGAAATGAATTTGGTGAATTGTTAATAAAGATAATGATATGTAAAAATATGATAATAAATAATCTTTCGATTGTAAATGTCGCGCGTGTGTCATACGTCAAACAAATTTTTAGCTCATGTTTATTATTTTATTAAATTGATAATATAATATTCGACATATTTTTATGTTTTACATAAATGGGTTAAATAATAAAACAAAGAGAAATGTAAATAACATGCAAACGGGAGTTATTTTAATACTGAAATTTTGGAGTGAGCTTGTTTGTGTTTGCATATATGTTTCTGTATTTGCGTGAAAATATGGTGAAGGATAACAAGTTAAAATATTCTCTTTATCACAGTGGATCGCTTTATCACATAAAATTCGATTGAAATTTTGAAGTTTGAAGGTCGTCGAAGGTAGTTGAACCCCTTTTCATATATTATCGAAATCGATGATAAAAATGTTCTTTGCGAGTTGTTGTTTTCGAGAAATCAATAATGTCGATTGAACAAAAAAAAAAAAAAAATATAAAAAAAGAATTTTCTGTTTTATACTGCGTGCTATATGCAAGTATAGGGGATACATAGGGAATTTAATACATATTTCAACAGCAGCGTTCGGGTAAAGTTTACCACGCAAAGAGAAATCCGAAATCGATCCCATTCGTCGAGCTCTTCATTTTGCTTTTATATTTATTTCTTTCTCTTCTTTTTTTTTTTTTTGCAAATATCAATAAATTATTTCGTTTCCCCCATAAATTTGTAATATTTCTATTAGATTTATTCGAATATAAAACAAATTTTTATCATTGTTATTTTTTAATTAGATAGATACATTTTTATATTTCGTTAGACATTGCTTCCGTCATTTTTAAATACCAAATACGACTTTATTTTTATTGGCTAAGTTTTTCTAATATTTTTTACATTATCGTATTATTATTTGGTTTTGTTAATTCGTATTTAGTTTTTGTTTTCTTGCATCTTTGTCTTTTTTCGCTTTTCTTTTTTGTTTATTTCAATATCGCTACGATCAATCGTAAGATCGAGGTAACTGTTTTGTCACTCGACTTTTGATAATTTTTTTAAGATCGATTTGATTCTGAAGAAATTTTATATATCATGTAAAAAGTCAATAACATTTGTTAACAGGGAATGAGTATCGGAATTGTTGATTACTTTATTATTTTATCATAACGAATCTTGATTTTCAAAAATTTATCGTTCTATGAAATATTAATATAAATTCTCGTCCATTTAACGATACAATATTTATTAACTCTATCTCTGCCAAGTTATTGCAAAAATATCTCTTTTTTTTTTTTCATGTTTATAAAACACAGCCCGAATATTTTGATTCTCTTGTGACAGAATTCGTTCAAAAAAAAAAAAAAAGAAAAAAAAAAAAGAAAGAAGTGTCATATTTTTCAACGAAGTAAAAAAAAAACATTATTTCAAGACTGTGAAATTTATTCGAAAAACTCGAAAGAGAAACTCAAAGATGCACATTAAAAATATAACAACAAAATAAGCGTGCTCGTTTTAGTTTAGAGACCTATGTGATGACTGTTTTAACGAACGTATAAATTCATAAATTTTAGTATTAAAATTAATAAAGAGGATTGTACAATATTTGAACCTTGTAACGAAAAGCTCGCATAAGAAAATTTCGTTCAAAGTAAATTCAATACGTAAAGTCTTTATTCACATGATCTCAAGCAGAGTTAACGAGAAGCGTTCAGAAATATCGCACCTGAATATCACCTGTCATTAACAGCTCTACAATTTCCGTTTCATGCGTAGGTATATTTCAAAGTGTGTTAAACAGCTGTTCTACTGCATCGGATAGGGATCATTATCCAAATAATTTGAGATCAACGTAGAGATTTCTGATCGTGGATAATGCGAGAGAAACAAAGAGGAGGGTTAGGGGAGGGCGGGGTTGAAAGGGAGGGGTTAACGAGAGAGAGAGAGAGAGAGAGAGAGAGAGAGAGAGAGAGAGAGAGAGAGAGAGAGAGAGAAACTTCTGAAAATTTCGCATCACCAAAAACAAAGAAATGTTAAACGAAATAAAAGTCTATATGAAAAATAAATATGAATGCATTGATAATAATTTTTTGTTTTTTCATTATACGTACAAACCGATGGGCGTTGTTTTGCAATTATTTATTTAATATCTTTTAATTTTTAATTTTTCTTCGTACGTTAAAATGGATGATTAAATATCCCTCCCACGACTTTCTTTTTTCCTTTTTCTGTTTTTTTTTTAATATTTCACAGTCACTTCGACGTCGTTCATTAGAACGTTTTTTATTACTTTTCTTTTTCCTTATTTCTTTTTTCTCTTTTCTTCTTCTCTCTCTCTCTCTCTCTCTCTCTCTCTCTCTCTCTCTCTCTCTCTCTCTTTTCTTTTCTTTTTTTTTACTTTTTTATTTAGATTATACAGTGTAACCTACGTTAAAAGGTTCGTTTCTATGTAGAATTTTTGAAATTTTTCATAAGGTTGACTTTTTCGTCATTTCGCAAGGTTTCTCATAACAGCAAAGAGGTATCTAAGCTTTTCAAATAGCTTATAAAACCTGCTTTGCAGACGTTCTCTTTTGAAACAAAAAGTAATAGGAGGATAGATCTTTTCTCGAAAAATTCTTATACGATTCGATAAGAATTATAAAAAAAAAAAAAAAAAGAAGAGAAAAAATTCGTAGAGCAGAATTTTTTTTTTTAGATTTATTCCATTGCTATTCCTTTTAAATTTTAATCTTTTAGAACAACAAACGAAATGTGTGAAACAATTTTTATTTGAAAAAGAAAAAAAAAAATAAATAAATAAATAAATAAAAAATGAAAAAGGAAAAATTATAACATCTCATTTACATAAATCTCGTTTAAATGAATTTTTTTCCTTTTCTTTTTTTTTTTTTTTTTTTTTTTTTGAATCTCTCCATGCACCAGCATTAATTACGAATACCATTATTAATTACTCGAATATCTATATCGATAATTTCTGACCCGCTGACCTACATCGGTCTATATGTATATTATAACGTAAAACTATTTTCGATACCCGGTAAAAGGTGAAAAGATTATTTATTTCAGTAACAGGGAGAAAATTTTTGTAAACGTAACGTAAACACGGCTTGTATCGAATAAAGAGAGAGAGAAAGAGAGAGAGAGAGAGAGAGAGAGAGAGAGAGAGAGAGAGAGAGAGAGGATAGTTCATCGATAAACCCAGTTTCCATAGAAAAAGATGAAACTACGTTCTTCTTCCTTTTTTTTCTATTTTTATTTTTCCATCGTATCGAACTCATTTCAATATAATCGTTTATTCGAAAATCATTCATTTTTTCACAATACAGAAACGTTGATATCTTCTATTTTCGAAACATAAATTTCGAGATTTTATCGTAGAATTAATCGAGTTTAATAATGATTATATTATACAATTTCCGAAACGAAATTCGAATAATTAAAATATTCCTAATACTTTTGAAAAAAAAAAAGAATAAAAAAAATAAATAATTATAATTCCGACTACTATAAAATATCTTTTAAGGATCTGACCTTTTCGTGATTTTGAACTCATCGAAGTTCTTTATTCTTTCTCTCTTTTCTTCTTTCCTTTTTTTTTTTTTTTTTTTTTTTAAGATAAATCGATATATTTTTATTATCACAGTGTCGTAGCTTAGAATAAATACAAAGTAATCAATACCATTTGGTTGACCTTTAAATAACACCGAACAAAAAAAAAATGACGTTTACAAAAATTCACACGTAAAAGACAACACTTCTTTTTTAATAAAAAATGTTAAAAAGTTAGTCGTTAAAAAATTTTTTGTATATCGTCGAAGATAACGAAAATATTTTATTCTTTTCTTCCCTTTCTTTCTTTTTTTTTTTTTCGTTTTGCTATAACTACTCCGATCTAATACGAAGAGATTTATCTTCGAAAATGGACTTTACGTTTCTAAATAAATTGATTTCTTTTTCCACGTATTTCCTATCGAACGAATATAATACGCGGTTTTCCAGGCACACAAAGGGTATTACGGATTCGTACGTTCGCACGCATTTCTGTGGTTGTGTGTATCGGTCGATCGACGATAAATACGATCCTAACACATTTAAATGCTTTCTATCGAATTGGATCGTACTTGCTGAAACCCCGTAATGTTTCATATGAAACGAAAGATTTATCAGAGATCCAAATACGAATTTCAATCATTTAATATATATCTACTTCATTATATTCTATGTACTTATACATATACATATCTTGTTTTCAATCTATCTCCATTTCAATCAACGATTGAATTTTAATAAGAATCTAATTTTCAGATTTTATTTTTAAAACGTATCAAAGATCACGAATTAAAAATTTTAATAAATTCAATCAGATAACCGATCGAAAACACAATGTACATAATGTAGAAAACGAAGAGATATCTCTTACAAACGCGAATTACATTTTACACGAAAGAATTTTATATATAACTCGTTTAAAAACCTTTTAATACACGATTTATTTCTGTAGAAATTTTTCTTTATAAAAAACAAAAAGAGAGAGAGAGAAAGAGAAAAGAAGAATTGTACTAAAGCATTAACCAAGCAAATATTACGAGAAATATTAATAAAAAAAATGATAATAACATAATCTTTTGCATAAGATTTAACTAATATCATTGTTACGTACGTGTTTAATTACGCACATTAAATCACATTAAACATAAATTTCATATTTCGATTCTACGATGCACAGATGTATTTAAAGGCTATTAATTTTAACAAATTTTAATAAAGTATTTTAATCTCCCAATTATTTCCTCCTATATATATATATATATATATATATATATATATCCCTATTTGTATCTATAGATCTGTTTTAATTTTTGTACATATAATACGATTTTAATCTATCTTTTTCTATTCGTTTGTAAACAATTTTACGAACATTATTTGTCTTTGTCTTTTACATACGCTAACACGAAAGACATCACTGGCAATCAGTCACGTAATTTAAAAATATATTTTTTTTTTTGCTCTTGTTACTTCAGCGAACGCAAACGTATTGAATATCATAGAGACACGCGAACCCGTGGTATTCGATCATTTTGCATAGCTTTTCTTCTTAACACGACGAGGACACTCTCGCTCGTGTGCCACGACGAGCTATTGCGTAGTTGAACATAAAAATATATGTATCTCCGCGTGTAACATGCGAGACACCCGTTATAATTTTAACTTACTCGCGTGCCAGCGACATATAAATAAAAAAATATACCCTTGGCATGGCTATATCCAAAGAAATACACACACATGTAGTATTCATGTAGACATCTACGCGAGTATATTTTTCTTTTTAATTTTTTTGTTTATCAATGATTTTTTTTTTGCACCTAAGGACATCAATCAGTTCATTAATTTCGTTTAATTACAGGAATAAAGTTTTCATTTGTAAATATTTTAATTTTATTTTTTATTTCTTCTCATTCGTTCTATTCGTCGAAAATTAAATCCTATCTCTGTATCTTTTTATTTTTATTGGCTACGGAGAAGTGGAAGAGAATCAATGAGTTAGTTTCACGATTTAATATTTAATATATAAGAGATAGATTTACTTTAACTCTTTCTTTTTGTTTTTTCTTCATTTCAATTTAATACATAATAACTTTGGTTTTCTTTTAGATCGTTTATTTTACTTTTTAATTATTTCTTATTACTTCTTACATTGCAACTTCGTTCACAAGTTTTTCTCATTACGTTTACGATAGAAAAAAGGAAAAAAGAAAAGAAAAGAAATGAAAAGGAAAAAAAAGAAAAAAAATAATTCGATTTACGGTCGATAATTTTTCACTTCAAATTGCTTTTCTACACGTTTCATTGATATTTCGCGACATGAAAAACGACGATATGAAAAAAAAATATTACAAAAAAAAAAAAAAAAGAAAAACCAATAAAAATTTTTAAAGAGCGTTAACCAAGAGAAATTGATAGATCACACACTGATACTGATACAAAGCCCAACACATAAACACGAACGCATAGTTGCACGAAGAGGATATTACGAAGTATATTGAAAAAAATGACACTGAAGGTATATTACTTTCTCTCTCTCTCTCTCTCTCTCTCTTTCTTTCTAACTTAATAATAAGTGTCCTCAGGAGAGTTAGATCTTGACGTTGTACAGATATTTTCTTTTTCTATCCTATTCTTTTCTTTTCCATTACTTCTTACTCTCTCACTTGGAGAACGTACTCCAAAAGGTATCTCACAGCAGGATCATAAAACATTTAAAAAAAATATGATCCACGTAGGAATTCCACTTTTATTCAAGTCCACGTATATCTTAGCTAACTTCAACCTTACTCCTCCCTCGTCTATTCATTTTTAATTAATTGAAAGTATTTTTTACTCTTATATCCTATCCTATTCATTCAAAACACACTTACATTGTGTGAATCTCTTCTCTCTTTCTCTCTCTCTCTCTCTCTCTTTCCTTTTTTTTCTCTTCTTTCGATTCGAGAAGAAAAATGAAAGAAAAGAAAAAAAAAAAAAAAGGAAAGATAAAGAAAAAGAAATTGGAGCCTAATTAATTGAACGGAACATCAGTACTTTACCGACAGGTATTTACCACGGACTTGTTAGCCGAATTGAAAATATTATTCCAACGTGTAATTCCATTGGGGCACGCGAGATGAATCTTCTTTCCTCTCTCCACCCTTAACTCTTTATTTTCTTTTCTTTCTCTCTCTTCTCTCCTTTAATCTTAATCTCTCCTTTTTTTTCCTTCCGACACGCTCGTCGTACACTCACTATTTCTTTCTATCCTTTCTCGAATCCTGTGATCCTTTCTTTCTCTCTTTCCTTCTTTCTTTCAAGAGAAGAGGAGAATGGAACGTTATTTTATCCCCTGTAGATACAGTCGGTGAATTGAAAAAGAGGGAGAGCGGAAAGAAAATTGACCTACCTGGTAACGATGGAACTAGTAAGGAGAGAGAGAGAGAGAGAGAGAGAGAGAGAGAGAGAGAGAGAGAGAGAGAGTAAGAGAAAGACAGAAAAAGAGAGAGAGTAAGAGAGACAAAAAGAGAGAGAGAGAGAGAGAGAGAGAGTAAGAGAGAGACAAAAGTTAGGTAGAGGATTGCCATAGTATGGGTAGCTTCGAAGGATTGGAAAGAGTTAAACGGATTTGCGATTGAAATCGTAATTTAAGTTAGCGTTTGACTCCGCTCGAATGCGTTTACGTGAAAGATGGTAGAAAGGGTGGGGGACGGAGGAAAAGAGTGAGAGTGGGGTTAAGAGTTGAAAGATGGTAGAAATAAGAAGGATGAGAGACGAATGCATCGGCAGAGTCCATTAGCGAAGAGAAAAGAATCGAAATAAAAGGAAGGAGTAGGGTAGAAAAAAAAAATCGATTGAATAAGTCTACCTTACATCCACCATCCCACCCAACACTATCATCCCTCTGTTGCTTTCCCTCTCTTTACCATCCTCTCCTTCCTCCCACTCTCTCCCATCTTTCAACGTTTATTACAATCGAGCATTTATGGCTTATCTTTTTTTACGTTTAATCCAAATCGCTCAATTAAACGATTATTTTATCGTGATTGCTATTATCGTTCATTCCTTAAGATGCAAGATTCTTCGAATAAAGTGTTTGTTAAGTTTGTGTTATCTTGTCGCGATCGAAAATAAAAATTTCCTAGTATATCTATACGAACGTGTAATATTGTATTTATGTTTTATTATTATTGAGTATACGTCGAAAAATTTCTATCGAATTTTCGTAAAATTTTCTAACAACAATAATAAAATCATAATAATGTCGGACGAATGCTATGTAAGTAAATGAGTTATACGGTTAAAACTTTTCATGGTTGTTTTCATTATTAAGTTTCACGTAAATCGTTATTGTCATTATTAAAATTGATCTTGTAAATTTGTAAATTTTCGTTTCGTTTTGAGTCGCTTAATTGTAACTTTATATACGATACGAGCATTCACGGTAAGAATATGTTTATTCATTCGTGTAAAATATTTTATTAGGTGAGATAAAAAAGGAGTTCAAAAAAATTACTTCTCATTAGAAAATTATCTCGTTGTCGATATTACGATACGTATACAATTAGCGTCGAGCGATTCTTCTTCGTTTTGGATTATTTTTTCTTCTTTCATTTTCCCTATTCTCTCTCCTAAAATTTTAAATTTCCCATTTCGCTCTATTCCTCTTTCAAATGCGATAAGAGAAAACTTCTCTGTCCCCCTTTCTTTTTATTTCTTTTTCTTTCACTATTTACCTTTTCTTTCTTTTTTAAAAATTCGATCGACAAGAAATTGTACGATTTATTTCATCGTTTCACCGATAAACATAACAGTATCGTATTATCAAAGTGCGATAGATATTCATTAAATTAATATTCCCTTGCAGTTAAAGTCCATGTAATTTTTCCATGAAATTTCAAAGGCATTAGAGAAACCTCCAAGAACTATATACGTGTGTATGTGTGAGTATGTATGTAAGTGTGAGTGTGCACGCTCGCGCATTTCTACGGCGGCAACTGTGAAAGACGAATAAGCGGGAAAAAGGGTGTACCTGAGAGCTTTACTTTCATCGTGAACTAATTACAACGCTGGAATAAAATCCTGTAGGGACGTTCGCGTAAATCTAACGACATACAACTATACGCGCACGGAGGGTATACATTACACGATACAGTTACACAGAAAAAAGAGGGAGAGAGAGAGAGAGAGAGAGTGAGCTTCTCATCGACGTTTCATAACCGAATTGAATTTTGTCCCTCCCTTTATTTCCCCTTTATTCCTCTCCACTCTATTTCTAAATGAATTCTATCGAAATTATAAAAAATAATCACAACGAAAAGACGATGACGATGACGATTGTTATGATTATTATTATTTCTTTTTTCTTTTCTTCCTTTTTGAATTTTTGGCATTTTCTTTCATCGCAGTCAGCTTATTTCTTTTCTTTTCGCTTAGGCACTCTCGAGGCACCTTTTTTCTCTTCCTTCTCTTCTTTTCCTTTCTCTTTTGATTTTCTGCTTCTTTTTCATTGGTTTAAATGATCCTCGATCGAGAACGTAATCTCGGTAAACGACTTTTTTGCTCTTCTTTTTACCTCCTCCTCCTCCTCCTCCTCCTCCTCCTCCACCCTCTTTTACTTCACCCAATCTTTTCTTGGGCATTACCGACTGAAAGAGAGTTTCTCACTTTGAAAGATTGAAAACGTTTTTTCTCCCTGTTAAAATTTGTCGGCTCTAACCCATTGGGATATCGCGAGACCAGCCCTTCTCGATCGTATCTGAAATTATGTATGCATAAGTCGCTCTTCCTTTTTTCTTTTTATCCATCTTTTTTTATTCGATGCCTTTCATCTTTCATTTCTCTCTCTCTCTCTCTCTCTTTTTGTCTTTCTCTTTCTCTCTTCTTTTCCTTTCCTTCTCTTTCTCTCTCTCTCTCTCTCTCTTTCTCTCTCTCTACCTCACATCTTCCACCTACCCTTCTTCCGTCTCTCTTTTCTTCTTTGTTACTCCTTACGTTGAATTTCAAACGGGGCGGACGGTTATCCCGTTGGAATATTTTATATTCATCCTTATCCAGAGCACCACTCTCCCGACGCCATTTTCCTTCTCTCGTCACTCGAGCTTTGTCAGACTCTTTCGAATGAACGCAGCAATGCTGGAGGTGGAAAAGAAAAAGATGGAAAAGAAAAAGATGGAGGACTAGGCGTAAGAAAAATAAAAAAAAAAAAAATAAGAAGAAAATGATAGGAGAGAAAAAAAGTAACGTGTTTACGTCTGCCAAGAACGCCGTAAGAAGGAGGACGAAAGAGAAGACGGACAAGGGGGATGAAAGGGGTTGGAGGGTAGTAAGGGGTATAGTGGAGGAGCCCTTGTACGTGCCGTTGCATAAAAATTACTTACGCTGCGATATGAAAGGGTGTTATTGCAATTGCTACCCCCTATGCTTTACTTCTACCTCACCATCACCAACCCCCATCCCTATCCCTATCCCTATCCCTATCCCTATCCCCATTTCCTTCTTCACAACGTTTAATTTCGTATCTCCCTGTACGTATTTGAAATTTTCTTCGTTTTCAACGATGGCTGGGTCGCAACTACAGCCTACTACGTTACGGCCCGAGTATTTTGATTTCCTCGAAACGAGAGAATAAAGAAAATACTAAGTAAAGATATTTTTCCGTATCGGATTGAAGCAAAATGAAAAGAAAAAGAAAAAAAGTAAAAGTAAAAGGAGAACAAATATGAGAAGAAGGAAGAAACAAAAGAAATAAATTTTTCGGAGCAAAGAGAAAGATGATTCAAAGGATTGAAGTAATCTCTAAGAGAAAGAGGAATCGTTTATTAGAGTTAAACAAAAATTGAGAAAGCAAAAATTTTTACGAAAGATTTGTTACTTTTCAATTTATTCTTTTTCACGAAATAGATCTATAAGGGACAAAAATATAAAAACATAAAAATAAAAAATACGAATCTGCTTTGACTATGAGACATAGACTCGCGAAACAATGAAATCATTATATTTTTTGATAGAAATATAGTTGATTATTATGATGAATATTTTGGAGTTTCATTATCTATTGTCTTTACTGATTTTCAATACAATAGGATAAAATTTAGATGGAACGCGATTTTTAATTAATACCGATCACAAAGAGAATTTCGAAGGATTATTCGTTTCTATAATTAAAAGCCCCTCTCCATTTTCAAAACAAAGGATTTGTCGAATTCAACTTTATTAGAATATATTTCTCTTATTTATAACACCATTATATACACCTATATGTATATGTATATATAATATATATACATAAAGCATGTTTATGTAAATTTATTAAAGTCCGTATGAATTCAATTCATGTGTGCGTATATGTGAATATGTGTATGCTGTGCAATATCGTACCTAAATACATGAACATACGAGTGTATATATATATATATACACACACACACTCTACGCGTACATATATGCGTCCATGTCCCTCTCTCTCTCTCTCTCTCTCTCTCTCTCTCTCTCTCTCTCTCTC